>NC_133657.1:174055870-174355870 GCF_009905375.1 Apium graveolens
CTAGTGATTGTTGATGATTTCTCTAAGTTTTCATGGGTCTATTTTCTTGGATCAAAGGATGAAGCTAGTGAAATCATTATCAATCATATCAAGCAAGTCAACAATCATCCTATTTCAAAGTAAGGAATATTAGGAGTGACAATGGAACTGAGTTCAAGAATTCAACCATGAAGTTGTTCTGTAAAGAAAATGGGATCATGCATGAGTTCTCAGCTCCAAGGACTCCACAACAAAATGGTGTGGTGGAAAGGAAGAACAGATCACTAATTGAAGCTGCAAGGACAATGCTTGAAGAGTCAAAACTCTCAACTTACTTTTGGGCTGAGGCTGTTAACTGTGCATGTTACACTCAGAATATTTCTCTAATCAATCAGGCAAAAGGCATGACTCCCTATCAATTATTCAAGAGAAGAAAACCAACTTTAAACTTCTGCATGTCTTTGGTTACAAATGTTACATCTTAAGGAATCAATCTGATCACAAAGGGAAGTTTGATGCAAAGGCTGATGAAGGAATATTTGTTGGCTATTCTGCTGGAAAATCTTATAGGGTCTACAATCTAAGAACCAACATTGTCATGGAATCTGTGCATGTTGTGTTTGATGATAAAAAGATTGATGGACTAACAGATGAGGGACATCATGAAGGACTCAAATTTGACAACATTGAGATATATTGTGATGATAGTGAAGATGAGAATGATGAAGAAGGCATCTCAAGAAGAATTCAGAATCTGCCTTTGGATAATGCACAGAATGCTGCATCCGTTGAAAGTCATAATTCAGCTTTCGTTGAAAGAAGCAATGCAGCATCCGTTGAAAGACAAAGTGCATCATCCGTTGAAGTTCATAATAAAGCATCCGTTGATCACAGTCTGTCAACGGATAATCAATTCACTTCATCAGTTGATAGAGCTCCCAATTCCTTTCAAAGGATCAGCAACTCAGGGGGAGTTTCAACCAATCAACATTCTATCTCACATCATGACAATACTGAGGCAACCTCATCTAGAGCTAATCTACCACCTCAAAGGAAATGGACCAAGAATCACCCTTTTGAACTGATCATTGGTGATGCTACATCTAAAGTGCAAACTAGAAGGGCTACTCAAGATGAATGTCTGTATAGTAGCTTTCTATCACAGGAGGAACCTAAGAGAGTGGAAGAAGCTCTATTGGATCCAGATTGGATTTTAGCAATGCAAGAGGAGCTAAACCAATTTGAAAGGAACAAAGTATGGAAGCTGGTACCCAAGCCAAAGAACAAGAGTTCCATTGACACAAAATGGGTATTCAGAAACAAGATGGATGAAAATGGCATTGTCATAAGGAATAAAGCCAGATTGGTTGCTAAAGGCTATTCTCAACAAGAATGAATAAATTTTGATGAAACATTTGCTCCAGTTGCCAGACTTGAGGCCATCAGAATCTTTCTAGCCTATGCAGCCCATGCCAATTTCAAAGTATATCAAATGGATGTCAAGAGTGCATTTCTAAATGGGGAATTGGAGGAAGAAGTTTATGTAAGCCAACCTCCAGGATTTGAAGATCCAAACTTTCCAGACTATGTGTATTATCTGTTGAAAGCACTCTATGGACTAAAGCAAGCACCTAGAGCCTGGTATGAAACTTTGTCAAAATTCCTTCTAGATAATCACTTCACAAGAGGTACTGTTGACAAAACTCTCTTCTTTAGAAATGTTAATGGCTCTAAAATACTTGTTCAAATTTATGTAGATGATATTATATTTGGATCTACTGATGATAAGCTTTGTAAAAAGTTTTCTAAGTTAATGCAAAGTAAATATGAAATGAGCATGATGGGAGAGCTAACTTATTTTCTTGGTTTACAAGTTAAACAAGTTAGTGGTGGAATTTTCATTAGTCAAACTAAATACATTTATGATCTTTTAAAGAAGTTTGACTTAATGGATTGTTCATCTGCAAAAACTCCCATGGCCACTGCCACCAAGCTTGAATTAAACAAGGCTGAAAAGTCTGTGGATATTTCAAGTTATAGAGGCATGGTTGGCTCACTTTTATATTTAACTGCTAGTAGACCTGATATAATGTTTTCTACATGTCTCTGTGCTAGATTTCAAGCTGACCCTAAAGAATCTCACTTAGTGGCTATTAAAAGAATCTTCAGATATCTCAAAGGGACTCCAAATCTAGGAATTTGGTACCCTAGAGAGTTTGGTTTTGATCTAATTGGCTACTCAGATGCAGATTATGCAGGCTGTAAAATAGACAGGAAAAGCACAACTGGCACCTGTCAATTTCTAGGGAACAAGCTTGTGTCATGGTTTAGCAAGAAGCAAAATTTTGTTTCTACATCAACAGCTGAAGCTGAGTACATTGCTGCTGGTAGTTGCTGTGCACATATACTATGGATGAGGAATCAACTATTTGACTAAGGTTTGACTGTTGACAAAATTCCAATATTCTGTGACAACACAAGTGCCATTGCCATTACTGAAAATCCAGTGCAGCACTCAAGAACCAAGCACATTGATATCAAGTACCACTTCATTAGGGAACATGTGATGAAAGGTACAATGGAACTTCATTTTGTTCCAAGTGAAAAGCAGATTGCAGACATATTTACCAAGCCACTTGATGAATCAACATTCACAAGATTAGTAAGTGAGCTAGGTATGCTTAATTATTCATAAATTTATGTCCTCTATATAATCTGCATTGAAGCCTGAAATGAATTTGCTGCAAGAACAAAGTTGGCTTTAAGAAAGACATCCGTTGAAAGCCAAAATTGTTCTATCAACGGATGTTCATTATCCGTTGAAAGACAAATACATTTCTGGTAATTTTATCCCTCAACGGATAAAATAGTGTTGGTCATCAACGGATAACTATTTACCTTATCCGTTGAAGTGTCACATCAATTACTTTCAGTAAGTCACAGCCGTTGATTTCTTTACTTAACCGTTGATACAGATATACACTGTTGTATGTATTTATATTAAAGGCAGTTTAGAATTTCTACAGTTTTATTTATTCTTGAACGGCTGTAATTTACTTAAAAGTATCATTTTATTTACGTTTTAATTCAAGAAAGTATAAAAGGCCATTGAACTCGTATTTTCACTTTACGCTTTCTTGCAATTTTCATTCTCCTTCTCTCCCAAAATTCTCAAGTTTTTCTCTGCAACCTCTACTCACAACAATGGCACCAGTAGTCAAAATTATGTCTCAAACAGGATTTTTTTATGAAAAGAATAATTTCGTAGCCTTAGTTGAAAAGAATGAAGCCCATTCTGATTATCACAAGATGATGGACTTCATCAAAAATTGCAAATTGAGCTATGCAATGCTGGAAGCCCCAACCATCTACTGTGAGGTGATTGAGGAGATTGGGACAACTGCAGAGTTCAACTCCACAGATATGACTATTGCCTTCTCTCTCAAAGGTAAGGATTATTGCATTAACTGTGATGATATACAGTCTTGCTTTAAGTTGCCTGAGAATAATGCCATAACACCACACACTGCTAAAGATGTATTTGCTATGTTAGAAGGAAAGGCCTTAGGAAAGAATGGAGTTTTCTTGGAGATGCCTTTATTAAGGTTTTCTCTGGGAAGATTAGCAATTTTGATGCCATAACTTCATCTCTTGTTAATATGCTTTATATGCTAGTTTCTAACAGGTACTTTAATTTTAGCAACTGTGTCATGTTAGAATTAGGTTCCAGATTAGGTAACAAAGCTAATAGACCACATAACATCTACTATGCTAGATTTTTTATGTTATTGGCTAACCATGTTGCTGAAGGATTGGTTATATCAAATGAGAATAATAAACTCAAATGCTGGGCACAAGAGAAAAGGGTCCTTGCAGACCTTTTGAGAATGAACCTCAACAGCCAGGTGTCATTGGTATATTTGCCAATCATGAATGCACCACAGGTAAGTGAGGTAAACACTTCTATAACTCCCACTATTTCCAATCCCATTGTTTCTTTGTCTTCCAGTGTGGCAATGGAATCTGTGTCTTTATCCAAACAGGTTCCTACCAAAGCCACCAAAACTAAAGTTTCAAAACTCAAGTCAAAGAAAACTACCTTTGTTATTTCTCAAAAGACAACAGTTGTAATAACTACCATAAACCCTGAAGGGAGTGAACAGGGTGTGAGTGGTGAGGGGAGGGGTGAACATCAAGAAACCCCCCAGGATAAGGTGGGAGAGGTGAGTGGTACCCAAGCCAGCCAAGCCACAGTCTCTCAAAAGACTGTGGTGGTTCAAAATGAGTCAAACACATCCCTAGTTGCATCCTCCCAAAAGGGTGCAACTATTGAAAATAGTCCCCAACCAGGGACACATAACAAACGAGGGAGGGACACTGAAGCCACACATTCACCAATTAAAGCCTTTTCAAGGAAGAAGAATGCCAAGACCCTAGTTTCCACACAAGGGGCATACACAGCACAGATACATCCACCTGTATCTGTGCCTTCACAAATTCAGCTTGATGTGATTCCAGCAAATGTGGAGTCACAGCCCCATTCTCTCATAATAGAAACACACCAATCATCAAACTCTCCATCACCCTCTCTGGATGTGGATATGATATTCACATCAATTCCTGATTCTCCCTCATTAAAACTCAGGGAGGAGCCCCACTCAAAACCTGATGATCATCATCTTTTAGATGATTTGTTGGATCATCAGCCAATTCTTTCAGATGTAGTTGAAGAATCTGTGTCACCTCACTTAAAATCAATTCACACAGATTCAACAATTGTGTCACTTTCAATATCTACATCTTTTCCTTCTTCAACGGATATCTCTCATCCGTTGACAAGTGGTTGTTCTTCAACAGATAAGCTTAACAGCAGTTATCCGTTGATACCATCAGTTTCCACTTCAACGGATACTCCCTATCCGTTGATGGTCTCTACACACATAACAGAAACAATTCCAACTGTAGAGGACATGGTTACTGTACAATCACTTTTAGGTTTGAGGAAAGGGAGTGATCTTTTGAGTGAGAGGCCGGGTTGCTCCCAGGCAAAAAGAGAGGTTGAGAGTCACCATATGCATGCTATTTCTTCCAGCATGGCAAAAGTGAGTGAGAGGAGTGCCACCTTAGAAGGTGAGGTTGAGGGTGTGAGGGTGTGTGTGAGCCAGGGGGAGCCTCTGATGCAAGAACATAGAGAAAATGAGAGAAAGGCAGGTACAGAAGCTATAAGGGTGGATCCAGCCATTGCTAGTGAGTCAATGACAGTGGATGATGCAGAAAAGGAAAGACAATTTCAGCAACATTACAAAGCTGTAATTGATAACATTTCCTTGGATGCTGACACTTTTACTCATCCTGTTTCAGCCTATCAATTATTGGCTGCTCAGAACAATATGGAGGCAGAACAGACTTTAAACATTGTACACACTTCAGAATCTCTTCTCAGAGATAAAGCTGCTGTTAACAGGCTGCCTTCTCAAGCTGGTGAGCCATCTGAAGAATTTGGAGTAAATTCTAATGATAATGACTCTGATTCTTTGGATGAGAGCATGAACTTAGGGGGAGTAGCAGGCCCAAGTTCTGTTCCAGATCTTCCTGAATGGGCATGGGCAAAAGCATCAACACCAGGAGAGTTTGGTGTCACTTTGGTCAGACAAGTCATGACAATTCAGAAGGCCCTTCAGGAGACTACAGATGCTGGTACCTAGGCAATACTTCAAGCTCATCTGGAATCTTTGCATCTCTTGCAGTTGCAGCATTTCAAACAGAATCTAAGTGTGGATGAGCTCAAGCAGGACATTGCTGATCTGAAATCCTACAATGCTGAGAAGTTGGATTCAGTCATACCTTATGGTACTATGCAAGATTTGTTGGGGAGACTGAGGAAAGAATCTGATGCTGACAAGAGGCTGGCCAGATTGGAAACCAAAGTTCAGATCATTGAAGACTCTATGGTCACTATTCTTCAGAATCAACAAACTCAAACAAATCTACTCATGCAGCTGGCAAAAGCACAAGGCTTGACCCCTACCCTTGATGATAACAAAAAGGGGGAGAATAAAGGTGAAGGGGAAGGAGAGCCATCAACAATAGTTCAAATTTCTCAAGTGCTAGTTCCTGCCATCACCACTTCTCCAATTATTCAAATCAAAGGAAAGCTTGATGGAATTGATCTAATCCAGATAGCAGCAGCTGAATTGCAAGTCAAAGAGCAAAGGAAGAAGATTGATGAAAAGATGCAATAAATATTTGGTTCTACAACTTCTCAATCACAATCTGTGAAGCACAGCACAAAAGTGGAATCAATTATTGTGGAGCTCAAGCCAGTAGGGAGGAATAAGGTTGGAGAGACTTCTTCTAAGAATCTGAAACCTATGGTTCTCAAGCCCAACAACAGATCCAATAAGGACTCTACAAAGAATCCTCTAAGCCTTGCTCAGATGAAAGGAGTGGATTTTCCTCTTCCAAAGCCTGATGAAGACAAGCTATTGGGTAGAAGTATCACAAAGCTCAAAGAGACCATGGATGTGGCTGTAAGGAGGAACATGGCTATTATCTTCAGAGAGGGAAAGAGCATATGTGTGATGCAAGGACATCCCAAATTCTCGATAGCCAAGAGGGAAGAAACCAGAAGGTTGAAGGAAGAAGCCAAACAACTAAAAGCTGACAAAAGAGCACAAGCAAAGCTTGAAAAACAGCTAAAGTCAAGTCAGGCTGAAGAACAGAAATGTAACACCCCCAAATCCGGGGTCGGGGATCCGGGTTGTCACGAGTTCCATTTCCCTTAATAACACCCAATCTTAATAAATAATCAACTACTTTGTACTGTGACCCCACAATAAACACACACACCACAAGTTATAGTCTCAGAGATGAACACTAAAAAATAACACAAGTCCTTATATTCCACAATTATAAACCGTTACACCTTAAAAAGGTTCTGAATAAATTTACATATTCCTTGCCATTATTACAATTCATATTATACATAAGTCTGGTTTATCAATAGTTGAAAACCTAGCCTATTGGTAGCTCCTACCTCAGCTACGGCGGCATCAACGCTTTCAGAAGACTGCGGAACATTTTCTAACCGCTTGCGAATCGGAAGCTTGGTCATGTTCATCTTTTCTATCTGTTGTTGTGTGATGAAAGAAGAAAGCAAGGGTGAGCAGCAAGCCCACCAAAATAATATGTATAATGATTAACAATATATGAGCCTTCTCATAGTACTCATGAAAGTCTTGGTCAAAAGAAATGAACCAAGTTTGATATCTTAATGCGATGAAGTCGCAAAATATTCAGTATATATACATATATACTTTTCAAAATCTTGGAAGTCCTCTTCCATGCATAATATACACAGAGTTCCAGTTTATAACTGTATAAAAATATCGTTGCAAGGTGATCTCATATATCTACCCTTGTCTCAACATTTTTCTGAAAATCTTTGATATGCATAAGATAATCATTAACTAGATATAAGTTGAAAATATGAAGTTACAAGATACCCCAATATACTTATATCTTTTCCAAATACCACTTGAACTACCACCGTTCAAGTTATAATCAGTTCAAAAGTTCATCACATAGATGAGACTACAAGACAAGATTTGAATAGATTCAATCTTTGAATATCATTATAAATAATGAAGTTACGAGATACTTCATTAAATCCCGATATATATATACACCTATATATATACATTTCATACACTCCTTGAAAACCTCTGTTATGAAAATTATAAACAGAGTTGCAATATCCAATGAATTTGGAAAGGAGAAAATCTTGGCATAAACCTGATATCTTGCTGATCAGGCAAAGATAACAATAAGTAACCTTTTCTACTAGTAGATGGACGAATTCCCCACTGGTCATCACCCTGGCCGCAATAGGACCTTATGCTGGACTGCCACTCAGCCACTTACGCATTTGATGGACTCCCACTGAGCCACTTACACTTTCATGGACGCCCACTGAGCCCATGTTGCTTATGCCGACTCAAATAGATGAACTTACTTCCCGAACGATGGGCAAGTAATCAAGATGTTTTCTCAAAACAGCAACCTCGTTGCGAATGTAAAATACACCACTGAGCCGGACCCCTCAAGTTTTGAACGAGTATTTAAATCCCCTTTAAAAGGAAGATCTTAAATATAAAAATGAGTTTTGGGATCCGCTCTAACTTTTAAAAATCATTTTGAAGACTCGAAAACACTTTAAAGAGTGTTTGGAGTAATGCTGATTTAATGAAATAAATCAGTCCCAATATATTAGAAAATATCTGAATATTATTATTTAAATAATATTCCCATAAAGAATAATCTTTATAAAAATAATTGAAGTAGAAGTTTTAAAACTTATACTTCAAATGAGTATTAAATAACCAAAGATATACTTATACGAAAGTATTATCTTTATTTGAATAATCAAAGATAAGTTTGATTATCGACACCTTATTCTTTAATAAAATAAAGAACATATCTCAGCAAATAATCGGAGTCATAGATCCTCAAATGAATATTCAAATAATATTCATTAAATAATATAAACTGAGTCATAAGCCCTCGAATGAATATTCAAATAATATTCAATAAATAATATAAAAGAGTCATAAGCCCTCGAATTAATATTCAAATAATATTCAAATAATAAAATAAAAGGAGTCATAAGCCCTCGAATGAATATTCGTAATAATATTCATTAAATAAAATAAAAGTTATCGAATAAACCTTATTCGATTAATAGTTTTGAAAACTATATCAATATATATATATATAAATATATATATATATATATATATATAATATACTCGGGAACATCGACTCCCGGTTTTAGAAAATGTTCACCTTTTATCCCCTATACTAAGGGTATACGCAACTACTTGCTTATTTCTAGCATAGGTATTATGCAACTATAAGCATTTGAAACAACAGATATATAAATCAAGAATACGAAACAGGCATGCATATATACCATATCACATGTTACAATATATCGCAAGAATTTGCTAATAACAAATATGCATTTATCACAAGATCATGCATATACACATATACATCACAACAACAGTATAACAGGTAGAAAACTTGCCTGAGCGACTGGGGGTTACAAATGGCTCGGGATGAGTCTGGTAACCTATAAACAACATATAAGTTGGAATTAAACCGAAGTCACTTGTAAATCTATACTTTAACCAAATTAGACTCTAACGCTCGCTTTGCGCTTACCGATTCTCTTAAGTCGCTCGAGTACCCTCGGCTCCACCATTTTTAATAAATTAACCATTACGAGTTTTAAGGCGATTCTTTCGCGGGTGTCTTACCAACTGCCTAACACACTTACCATAATTGTTTCATACATTAATTAACCCTTTTTGGTCTTTAACCTATGTTTCAAAGTAAGGCGAGGGGAAAAGTTTCGTTCGCGAAACGCCGTTACTTGAAACGGTCGTTTCTCCTAAACCGTGCATCGGAATCGAATGAACTACCTATCAAAACGAAGCTCGTAACATGAGCTATCTAAACATGGCAATGGTAATAATATAGCAGGGAGTTCTCGGGTCCAAATGTTATGAACAAAAGCAGTCTAAAGTAAATCGGATATTACGACGGCTATGTTTACGCGATTTCCAAATTTTAAACCATTCAAAAACCATCACAATTCAACCTCAATCCATTCATACAACCAAAGTCCATCCTTATCACATCATAACAGCCCAAATCAATTCAATATTAACATTTATACTTATGCCTAAGCTTGAATTTAACTATACTTATGTTCTTTTAACCAAAACAACAAGATTCACCATTCCATTTCACTACCACTCCAACCCACACTCTAAACCACAAGCATTAAGCTACTACATCACCATAATAATCAAAATCATCTTATAATACAAAGGAATCTAGGGTTTGGAGATGATATACCTTCCTTGAAGTGGTGGGAGTAGCTAGGAAGCCTTAAGAAGCCTTGAGGAGTCTTAGGAAAGCTTGGATCTTAAAGGAAAAACAAGAAAATCAAGTTAAAATTCTTGAAGTCACTATTTATTGTCTTCTTCATTGATTTATTGAAGAAGATTGAGAATGAATGGGGTGCTTAAACTCATGATATAGCCATAACTATGCATAAGGATGATTAGGGAATTATCTTACCAATTTAGGAAGCCTTGATCTTGAGTTTTGAATTTCTTCTTCCTTTGCAATAGTAAAAGCCGAAAGCAATGAAGAAATAATGCCTTGGTCTTTTTTTTTGTTTTGATGAAGAATGAATTATTTGGCTTGGTTGGTTGTAGTTTTGTTTTTGTTTTGGTAAATTACCTATTTGCCCCTGATTTTGTCTGGTTAATAATCCACCACATTTCCTTCCTTCCCATGTCATGCTTATGTCATGCTATGATGTCATCTTTCCCTCCTTGTCCTCTTCTCATTGGTTGGGTGACATCATCCCCACTAATATCTTTGATTAACTTCCTAATTGTTTGCCTAATGACCGCTGATCTGTTATACGGTTCGCTTAACTTTCGTTTTCGTTTATCGTTTGAGGGATCATACCCGGGATCTTATTACTTAGGTTCCCTTAACCTTTCTCAATATATTATATTCCTTTTATGATCCTCTCTTATAATCCTTTAATTTAAATCCTTCTTATCTTGTTGCCTTATACTCAATTCTTTTCGTATCTAGTGGATTTCCGGGAAAAATCAAAGTGTTCGGAATTGGATTCTGACGATCTTTACATACACTTATATACCATATAGAGTGCCAATAAAATCTCAGAATATCAATAACAGAACCCCTACATAGTGTGGCATTAAAAGTTTTCTTATTCAGCATAATCAGCAAAATCACTATTGAAGGGTTTCAAAAATTCCAAAAATTGGGGTTATTACAGTCTCCCCTCCTTAAAAGGATTCCGTCCCGGAATCAAATAGAAAATGAATAGGGATACTTTCGTAGCATTACACTTTCTAACTCTCAAGTAAATTTTCCCACATTGTGGTTCTTCCATCAAACTCTGAATAGTTTGATAACCTTTCTCCTAAGCACTTGTTCCTTTTTCAATCTATAACCCTTCCTAGTTGCTCCATATAGGTTACGTCTGGTTGCATGTCTATGCGCTCATATGCCCCTATTTATCTGGCATCCGAATTACACTTCCTTAACATTGATACGTGAAACACGTTATGACTTGCTACATGTTCTGGGGTAAGGCTAGCTCATATGCTAACCTCCCAATACTTCTTAATATATCCAAGGGTCCAACAATTGGTGGACTTAGCTTTCCTTTCTTTCCGAATCTCATTAACCCCTTCCAAGGGAATACCTATAACAACACTAGGTCCCCTACTTCCCATTCCTTGTCCTTTCGTGTCAAATCAACATACTTCTTATGTCCATCTTGGGTTACTACCAGCCGTTCCTCTTATTAGATCTATTATATCCTTGGTCCTTTGGACTACTGCGGGTCCGAGCATCTTGCGCTCTACAACTTCATCCTAACATAAGGGAGATCGACATTATCTTCCCTCAAGGATCTCATAAGGCGACAACTCGATAATGACATAAGATCTATTATCGTAAGAAAACTCAATCCGTGTTAAGTGATCATTCCAATTTCTTTCAAGTCTATTGCACAGACTCTCATTATAGCTTTTAGCATTAGCGCTTTTGCTTCTCAATACCCATTCTTTTCCAGTTCGTAATCGCTACTACCTTCCGTTCCTAATATTATACTGGTTATACTTTTGCTCGTTAGCGTTCTATAACCTTTTAATAACCTCGTCAACCTTAGTATCACGAATGTGTTTCCATTCCGCATACCACCACAACTTTACTACTCCTTTTTCAGCTGCTTCTATCTTCGAAAGCTTAGTCCTTCATATAGAAGTAAAAGAATTTATTGAGAGATCACTATGATCATGAACACTTGTTACATTGCATAGTTAGTACAGAAGGTGGCCAGCCTTTAGTACTTGACAAGCAATTAAACAATATGTGGTATCCTACTAGGCTTCTATCACAAAGATAGATAGTCATTCGGCAATACCTCCCCTTCTGGAAGGGTTGTTCTTCTCAGCTTACATGAAATGAAAAGAAGAGAAAAGAACGAACTGAAGAGAATTGTATATATGAAAAAAAAATATTGCCATAAAATATCTGGCTTGGAATCTACCTCTGAACTATAGAGGTTTGTCATAGGAGAACAAAACATATATGTATTTATATCAACATCAAGTATTATAGCATCGTATTTCACATGCCTAAATATTTTCGCCATCCCGTCCATCATTCTATGGACCCATGCTCTTCCTCGAGCTTATACACAATCACCTTTGAAACTCCCTCGACATCGAAAATCGAATCTGGGATCTCATTCTAGACATCATTGTTACTAGAATTCTATGCTTGCACCGCAACCTTCCTCATATAGTAATACGACTCTCTTTTCATAAGAGGGAATAAATATTCAATAGGTAGATACTCTACTTAATTAGTCTATCAATGATAACTTATACACTACCACGACCCGATTAGTGGTACTTAATCTCAACATCCATTCCAATATAACTCTTACGGTTGTAATTAATTGGCTCATTACCCGCAGAATCATTCCTGCACTACTAGGGTCCATCGTTGACCTACTGTAGTCATTCATTTTCCATGAAGTCTTAATATCTAACCATACGGAATCCATACCTGTCGTATAGAATTCTCCTAAGGAGGTAACATAATTTCCATTCATGATTCATGAAGAACACTCTAGATTCCTGATGTATATACATGACATGAAGCAGATAAAATTGCAGAAGAGTTTCAATCAAAGTAACGATAGCAGGTTAATACCATTCTTAATCATATGCCTTCAATAGAAGACTTAACTCAAAGGTTCGTTTAGTCCTTTTTGAAACATGGTCCTGGAATATTATCAAGATAGGACCTTCTAAGATAGATAGCCCGCTCATGGCGATTACACGAATTAAACCTTTACCAACTACTATTATGGTTGGGTATTGCACAGTCATCAGAAGGAATGTCAATCTTTCAAACCATAATACAACCTTTACGGCTTCAACCATTATTACTGTATTCCTCTGGCACGAGCGCCTGTAATTGTCCTCTTACATTTAAAGTGTCGGCCACCTCTTTGGCCTTTTCTGATAGTAATATTTCCTTACAATCAATGTCATCTTAACCACTTTCACTAATTTTCTACCCCATTTCAATCACAGCTTATGTGAAGATGTTTTCCTTAAAATCTGATGAGTAAAAAAAAATCACCATTTTTCCATAAGTTATTGCCTCAGTCTTTAGAGGTTAATCACTGTCACGACTGACTCTCAATCATAATTAGAACATCTTTTTATCTTAAGTCCTAATTGCCCTGAACAACTTCGACCATTACTGGTTCGATCCATACCTTCTCGTGGTTTAACACGTGCCCCACTTGGCATCATTATAATTACGTCATATTTCCTTTATCAACATTTTTATTCTTGAGAATTTTGAATATTACCTTTCTCCTTGTAAAACCTCCAAGGTTATCCTCGAATCGTTCCTCCTGTATTCCCTAGATACAGGGCATATCAAGATACCATTTATTAATACCAGAATCATTGTCTATATACTTCTGAAAAATTTCTCCACTGATTCTTAAAGGTTGTTATTACCTAATCCTTTCCAATTCATACTGTCAAAACTCACACTATCCCTATTAAGGGTGAAATTCCAACCTTTATGCATTCCCCGAGGATTCATTTTAAATTACCGATGTTCTATCCTTAATTCCACCTTTAAAAGGTACATGCATCCTTCCATGGATAAATCAAGTCATATATCCCTGATAAGGGTGTCTTATTCAATCATTCCCACCTCGATAGTATATGCCTAATTTCACAATAACATTTGTATTCAAAATGAGGTCAATCAATATGGCCTCCAAAAGATAAGAACGGTTATCCGCTTTTCTTGCCTGATTCAGTAATGATAACAGGGATGTTCTAGAAGATGTTTATCGTGTTCAACGTGAACCTTTTAGTTCTAACTACTCATTTACCTCTTTTATTTATCTCAACAGTCATCTCAATGTTGGGATATCTTTCATACCTGGCATCTCCCTTTCTGGGTATCATGCCCCTGGTCTTACACTTCACATTCTTGAAGGTCACTTCCTTCATCCAATTTTCCTAATTTCTTACTTTCTTGTCTCCTCAGTCCATCCGTGTTTCCTTATTAATCAATCGATCTATCTCAAATTTTCATCGAATACTGTCAACTTCAAGGGAATTAACTTTACATATCGCTTACGCCTTCAAACCTTGAATTTATCTCATGATCAGTCACCATCGCGCTGATGATGACACACTTCTCTATATTTATTGCAAGGGTTTCTTAGGGTTTCCCATACCTAACTCCCTTATCACTTCTCAACTCTATTTCCTTTATATCCCTTTATACTCCTTCCCTTTTCAGTCTTTTATTTTCGTTTCCATTACAACCATTACATGAACCAACACAACATAAGCATTGATTTCAAACATCCCGTCATTTTGGATTCGTGTCCTCAGAACGAATCTTGACAACTTTTATAACTTATTTTCATAATTCATCATACTCGTCCGCTTTTGTTCTGGCTCTAAAGCTTTAACACTACCTCCATAACCTTGGGAAGTACTTTCTTGAAAACAATTGACTGAACTTAAATCAGTCTATTATAATCTCTTGCTCCGTGCCTTCCTTGGCCTTTCACCAGTGGGTGGTCTCTCTCTTAGGGGGGTAAGTAACAAAAACACTCTTTTGTGATTCGTCAATCATTCAGAATCTCAAATGATTCCTCTATTTTCTTTAGCTAGGCTCTTGCCTCAACTGGGTCAACCTGTTCCTTGGAACTCTGAGAGCTTAGCGACTTAAAGGTCATGAAAGAATTTCCTACCGCATTATTTCCTCAAGTTGGTGGTTGGGGATAATAGTCTAAGTTCTGTCTAGAAAGGTCCATAAATTTTCGTATAGGAGTACCGTCTCGGGTCTCCTTTCCTTACTCGACTTCTGTTTCCTCAGTCTAAATATTTCTTCCTACTCCCCATAATTGGGGTCATCTTACATAATTTAAATCCTCATTTTCCACTTCATCATGTTATGGGTTCCTTCTATCTTGATGGCGACCTCCCTGACTATCACGTTCAGGGTTTGCTCTAACTCTTATTCCTCAAACTAGCTTTCATCTAAGATTTCATCTTTAGGCTCTTGAACATTTGGAACCCAATTTCTATAGGGATGCCTCATTATTCCCTTATCATCTTTCTCGGTATTAATCTTTTATCTAATTGTTGGCTCTCTGCCTTCATTCATCACTTTTTCTGGCACAATATGTTCTCTTCCGATAATTCGGACTGTATTGCAATCTCAAACATATTTTCGGTACCGGCTCCGGTTACCTTCACTTCTATTTCCATTTTCTCAAAATCTCTTATAAACTCTCCAAAAGACATTATCATCTTGAGTCTCTCCTTTTTACTAAGGGCATTAGCCACCATATTGGCTTTCCCCGAATGATACAGAATCTCCCGATCATAATTCTTGATTAGCTCTAACCGCCTCCTTTGGCGTATGTTGAGCTCTTTCTACGTAAAAATGTACTAGAGCTCCTATGGTTTGTGAATCTCGCACTTCTCTCCATACAAGTAGTGCCTCAAATCTTTAGGGCAAAATTATTGCCACTAGCCCAAGCTCATTGGTGGGGATATCGAATTTTATATTCCCTTAATTGTCTTGACGCGTACACGATTACCTTGATGTGCTGTATAAGAAGCACTTTAATTCCTTATGCGAAGCGTCACTACAGATCACAAATCTCCTTTTCCATCCGGCAATGCCATCATAGGGGCCGTCACCAATCATTGCTTCAGTTCTTAAAAGCTGTTCTCGCATTTCTCTGTCCATTCGAACTTCTCAGTCTTATGAGTAAGCCGCGTTAAAGGGGCTACTATCTTTAAAAACTTGAACGAACCTCTGGTAGTGACCGGCCAATCCTACCTCTGGTAGTCGCCCTAACCATGGTCATCAATTCCTCAGTGGTCCTTTATTCATTCTTGTTAGGATCCTCCACGAGATCCTCCTCAGCAACAATCCCATCTAGGACAACATCCTCAACCACTACATCCTCAATATGAACATCATCCGGTCCTGCGTTAGGACGCTCTATCGGATCCACAATCCGATCTCCAATTAGTAATAAAACATCATCGCGTTGTTGCTCCTCAACCTCAGGGTTCGGAGTCCCGCTACCATCTACGATAACGAACTACGCTTCTATCACGATATTTATAAGGGTTCCCATAAGGGTTTTAACTGTCAGTACTACATTAGGTAGTCCGACTATGAACTTGGCAAGAGTTCTTATTTATCTTAGTGAACTTATTATCTTAACGTCACTTCATCTCTGAGGTTTATAACGCTTAGCTCTGATACCACTTCTGTAACACCCCCAAATCCGGGGTCGGGGATCCGGGTTGTCACGAGTTCTATTTCCCTTAATAACACCCAATCTTAATAAATAATCAACTACTCTGTACTGTGACCCCACAATAAACACACACACCACAAATTATAGTCTCAGAGATGAACACTCAAAAATAACACAAGTCCTTATATTCCACAATTATAAACCGTTACACCTTAAAAAGGTTCTGAATAAATTTACATATTCCTTGCCATTATTACAATTCATATTATACATAAGTCTGGTTTATCAATAATTGAAAACCTAGCCTATTGGTAGCTCCTACCTCAGCTACGGCGGCATCAACGCTTTCAGAAGACTGCGGAACATTTTCTAACCGCTTGCGAATCGAAAGTTTGGTCCTGTTCATCTTTTCTATCTGTTGTTGTGTGATGAAAGAAGAAAGCAAGGGTGAGCAGCAAGCCCACCAAAATAATATGTATAATGATTAACAATATATGAGCCTTCTCATAGTACTCATGAAAGTCTTGGTCAAAAGAAATGAACCAAGTTTGATATCTTAATGCGATGAAGTCGCAAAATATTCAGTATATATACATATATACTTTTCAAAATCTTGGAAGTCCTCTTCCATGCATAATATACACAGAGTTCCAGTTTATAACTGTATAAAAATATCGTTGCAAGGGTGATCTCATATATCTACCCTTGTCTCAACGTTTTTCTGAAAATCTTTGATATGCATAAGATAATCATTAACTAGATATAAGTTGAAAATATGAAGTTACAAGATACCCCAATATACTTATATCTTTTCCAAATATTACTTGAACTACCACCGTTCAAGTTATAATCAGTTCAAAAGTTCATCACATAGATGAGACTACAAGACAAGATTTGAATAGATTCAATCTTTGAATATCATTATAAATAATGAAGTTACGAGATACTTCATTAAATCCCGATATATATACACCTATATATACATTTCATACACTCCTTGAAAACCTCTGTTATGAAAATTATAAACAGAGTTGCAATATCCAATGAATTTGGAAAGGAGAAAATCTTGGCATAAACCTGATATCTTGCTGATCAGGCAAAGATACCAATAAGTAACCTTTTCTACTAGTAGATGGACGAATTCCCCACTGGTCATCACCCTGGCCGCAATAGGACCTTATGCTGGACTGCCACTCAGCCACTTACGCATTTGATGGACTCCCACTGAGCCACTTACACTTTCATGGACGCCCACTGAGCCCATGTTGCTTATGCCGACTCAAATAGATGAACTTACTTCCCGAACGATGGGCAAGTAATCAAGATGTTTTCTCAAAACAACAACCTCATTGCGAATGTAAAATACACCACTGAGCCGGACCCCTCAAGTTTTGAACGAGTATTTAAATCCCCTTTAAAAGGAAGATCTTAAATATAAAAATGAGTTTTGGGATCCGCTCTAACTTTTAAAAATCATTTTGAAGACTCGAAAACACTTTAAAGAGTGTTTGGAGTAATGCTGATTTAATGAAATAAATCAGTCCCAATATATTAGAAAATATCTGAATATTATTATTTAAATAATATTCCCATAAAGAATAATCTTTATAAAAATAATTGAAGTAGAAGTTTTAAAACTTATACTTGAAATGAGTATTAAATAACCAAAGATATACTTATACGAAAGTACTATCTTTATTTGAATAATCAAAGATAAGTTTGATTATCGACACCTTATTCTTTAATAAAATAAAGAACATATCTCAGCAAATAATCGGAGTCATAGATCCTCAAATGAATATTCAAATAATATTCATTAAATAATATAAACTGGGTCATAAGCCCTCGAATGAATATTCAAATAATATTCAATAAATAATATAAAAGAGTCATAAGCCCTCGAATGAATATTCAAATAATATTCAAATAATAAAATAAAAGGAGTCATAAGCCCTCGAATGAATATTCGTAATAATATTCATTAAATAAAATAAAAGTTATCGAATAAATCTTATTCGATTAATAGTTTTTAAAACTATATCAATATATATATATATATATAAATATATAAATATATATATAATATACTCGGGAACATCGACTCCCGGTTTTAGAAAATGTTCACCTTTTATCCCCTATACTAAGGGTATACGCAAGGTGTACACGGTTTGGCCAACCCGACCAATCCAAACCGAACCGACCCTATTTCGGCCGAACCAAACCGATTTTTTTCAACCCGATATATAGTTGGGTTGAAAAAATGTCAACCCGATTTAATTGGGTTGGATATGGTTTTCGATAATTTTAAACCAATCCAACCCAACCCGATTAAAATTTATATGTACATGCTAATAAGTTAATCCAAAATTATGTTTAGGCCATTTACATAGATCCATATATCTCTAACTCTAAATGTAACTTATAACCTCCGTGTTTATAGTTTATTTCGTAACAACAATAGATGTTTGATTAGTGTTATATTTTTTGCATTTATGATTCATTCCAATATATAAAGCATAAGCAATATTATTAGTACTTTTGATGTCGAAAATTAGATGTTTAAGACTATTCAATATGGAGGATTGTAATATTGTTTTGAACTATTTTCAAGTGTTTTAAACTTTAAAACCTTATGTTTTATTATAATTTTTTATATTAATTTTGTATATTTAATAAACCGATCAAACCGATCCAAACCGAACCAAACCGAAGTATACAAATTGGTTTGGGTTACAAATTTAAACGGTTTGGGTTGGGTTGAAATTTAAAAAACCCGAATTAATTGGGTTGGGTTGCTAAATTCTCCCAACCCGCCCAACCCGATCCGTGTACACCCCTATACGCAACTACTTGCTTATTTCTAGCATAGGTATTATGCAACTATAAGCATTTGAACCAACAGATATATAAATCAAGAATACGAAACAAGCATGCATATATACCATATCACATGCTACAATATATCGCAAGAATTTGCTAATAATAAATATGCATTTATCACAAGATCATGCATATACACATATACATCACAACAACAGTATAACGGGTAGAAAACTTGCCTGAGCGACTGGGGGTTACAAATGGCTCGGGACGAGTCTGGTAACCTATAAACAACATATAAGTTGGAATTAAACCGAAGTCACTTGTAAATCTATACTTTAACCAAATTAGACTCTAACGCTCGCTTTGCGCTTACTGATTCTCTTAAGTCGCTCGAGTACCCTCGGCTCCACCATTTTTAATAAATTAACCATTACGAGTTTTAAGGCGATTCTTTCGCGGGTGTCTTACCAACTGCCTAACACACTTACCATAATTGTTTTATACATTAATTAACCCTTTTTGGTCTTTAACCTATGTTTCAAAGTAAGGCGAGGGGAAAAGTTTCGTTCGCGAAACGCCGTTACTTGAAACGGTCGTTTCTCCTAAACCGTGCATCGGAATCGAACGAACTACCTATCAAAACGAAGCTCGTAACATGAGCTATCTAAACATGGCAATGGTCATAATCTAGCAGGGAGTTCTCGGGTCCAAATATTATGAACAAAAGCAGTCTAAAGTAAATCGGACATTACGACGGCTATGTTTACACGATTTCCAAATTTTAAACCATTCAAAAACCATCACAATTCAACCTCAATCCATTCATACAACCAAAGTCCATCCTTATCACATCATAACAGCCCCAATCAATTCAATATTAACATTTATACTTATGCCTAAGCTTGAATTTAACTATACTTAAGTTCTTTTAACCAAAACAACAAGATTCACCATTCCATTTCACTACCACTCCAACCCACACTCTAAACCACAAGCATTAAGCTACTACATCACCATAATAATCAAAATCATCTTATAATACAAAGGAATCTAGGGTTTGGAGATGATATACCTTCCTTGAAGTGGTGGTAGTAGCTAGGAAGCCTTAAGAAGCCTTGAGGAGTCTTAGGAAAGCTTGGATCTTAAAGGAAAAACAAGAAAATCAAGTTAAAATTCTTGAAGACACTATTCATTGTCTTCTTCATTGATTTATTGAAGAAGATTGAGAATGAATTGGGTGCTTAAACTCATGATATAGCCATAACTATGCATAAGGATGATTAGGGAATTATCTTACCAATTTAGGAAGCCTTGATCTTGAGTTTTGAATTTCTTCTTCCTTTGCAATAGTAAAAGCCGAAAGCAATGAAGAAATAATGCCTTGGTCTTTTTTTTTTGTTTTGATGAAGAATGAATTATTTGGCTTGGTTGGTTGTAGTTTTGTTTTTGTTTTGGTAAATTACCTATTTGCCCCTAATTTTGTGTGGTTAATAATCCACCACATTTCCTTCCTTCCCATGTCATGCTTATGTCATGCTATGATGTCATCTTTCCCTCCTTATTCTCTTCTCATTGGTTGGGTGACATCATCCCCACTAATCTCTTTGATTAACTTCCTAATTGTTTGCCTAATGACCGCTGATCTGTTATACGGTTCGCTTAACTTTCGTTTTCGTTTATCGTTTGAGGGATCATACCCGGGATCTTATTACTTAGGTTCCCTTAACTTTTCTCAATATATTATATTCCTTTTATGATCCTCTCTTATAATCCTTTAATTTAAATCCTTCTTATCTTGTTGCCTTATACTCAATTCTTTTCGTATCTAGTGGATTTCCGGGAAAAATCAAAGTGTTCGAAATTGGATTCTGACGATCTTTACATACACTTATATACCATATAGAGTGCCAATAAAATCTCAGAATATCAATAACATAACACACAAAATCACTATTCATAAGGGTTTCAAAAATTCCAAAAATTGGGGTTATTACAAGAAAGAAATTGAAGACAAAAGTGAAGATGAAGCTATGGGGGACATGGTTGATACTGATATGGAAGAAAGAAGTAAGGAAAGAGAAGAATGGCAGAAAGGGAACAGAAAGAAGGCCAATGCAAAGAGAAAGATGGTAGATGAGACTGAAGAAACCCAATCAATATCCAAACCACTACCTTCTATTCCTGAACCCATTGTGCCTGACCCCTTCATAAATATTCATGGTGAAACAATCATTCCTAAGGAGGAACCAATTGATTGGAACACCATCAAATTGCTCACCTTTCTAACCTCTTCTCCACATCAAAGAAGCAGAAAAGAAGAATCAAATCAATACCCTCTAAAGCCTCAATCAAATTCACACAGAAGCCTAAGCCTAAGCCTCAAGCCTCTAAGGATGATTATGTTCACATCTGTGACATAAAAGAATTTTCAGACATTGAACTCTATCTGGATGAGCTGGAGGAAGTAAGGGGAATAGCTGCCTACAGACAGCTACCAGAAAGACTAGTGTTCAAATACAAAGGAAGTGGGGAAAGAACTTGGCCTCTCTACAGGATTCTGAATGAAGGCTACTCTACCTTGGTTAGAGTCTACTTAGCCATACAAAGGGATTCTGGCTTTACCAGGACTGCCAAGACTGAGATTCTCAACAAGATTGCCAACATAAGGCAAACTTGGTGGGAGCCCAATGCCTTGCCTAGAACATTACTCATTCAAGAAAGAGGAATTACAGTTCATAAATCACCTCATTGGTTGATGGAGTTTAGAGACAACAAAGGAGTCAGAAGATTTTTCAGAATTGAAGATCAGCTCAAGATTGCCAGTAATGAAACTCTCAAGGATATGCAATCTAAGTTGGACATCAATGAAGAAGATGAAGCTGAATTCTACAGACAACTTCAACTTCAAATAGAGGAGAATGACAGGAGGCTAGGAAAGAAAACAAGGAATCAAAGGAAAAGAAACTAATCTGCTCAGGCTAAAGGAGCACCCTTGGAAACAATGAAATTCTTCAATTCCATCTCAGCATACACATTTTTGCAGCACTTTTGAATTTATGCTTTATTACAGTTTATATATTGTCAAGTGTTTTGTTATCATCAAGCTAAACCCAAATTTATGCCTACAGTTGTAGTAGACATACATAGGGGGAGATTGTTAGGAATATGTGTATTAGTTTGATGATAAGTTAAACAAAATACTTAAGTAGAAATCTAGTGTTTGTAGCCTCAACGGATAAGACCATCTTGGCTATCCGTTGAAGGAGTAGCTTTACTTAGCAATAAGTTTAGTATTGTAGCACATTTCATTCTCTGGATTCAAGTTGTAATTCTTAGATGTTGTAGGAAATTATCAGTCATGTTGACTACTAGTGGATATGCAAATAGGAGGACTAATTGTAAATATTTCATGTCTTGTAATTTTGTATAAGTGAAGAAGTATCAACTGATATTGAAGACCTTCAACGGATAAGAAACAAAGCTTCAACGGATGTCTCTAATGCTTCAACGGATAATATCCATCAACGGATGAGTGCTTCAACGGATAAAGACTTCAACTGATAATGCATCAACGGATAAAGTTTCAACGGATAAAGCCTCAACTAATAAGGCATCAACGGATGAAAGCTTCAACGGATGCTTAGTTCATTAGCAGTTGATAGTGACAATTCATAAGCTGACAGAGGCACATGGGTTGACAGAGACAAACTGGAATGTGGAAGCCTCTAGGAGGAATCAAGAAAATGCAGTATTTCCATTCTGATGCAAACAAGGAAGTATTCAAAGATCTACAGCCAAGCCTAAATTGCATTTGATAGAGAAATGAAGAAGAAACATGTGAAGAATCTTTTTAATTGTATTTTACAGTTTTGTCTTCACTTGTAAACTTGGTGATATATAAACTAAGTAGCATCTAGTAATTAGATAAGAATTTTCCTGAGCTGTTTAGAAATATCCAGAGAGAAAATCATCTAGTTTGTACTAGGAAGCAGCTGTGATTTAATTCTTTGAATCACAGATTTTCTGAAATAACACATCTCTGGTGGAACAACAAATCCACCAGAAAAGTTTTGAAGTTCTTTGTGTTCTTTACATTTGTGTTTGAATATATATCTGTCTGAATTAGCTTCAAGCAATTCACACACATTTGTTCACTAAAACGCTTAGCCTTAGAAACTACTCAAAACTTGAAAAAGTTTTGAGATTTACATTCAACCCCCCTTCTGTAAATCTCATTGTTAGTCCACTGGGAATAACAAAATCAAACGAAACCCGATTAAAATTTGCATGTAACCTGCAAAAAAGATAGAGAGATGAATGAGATTCTGAGATTTGAAAGTTGTGAAAAGAAAACTAATTGATTATACGTGTGTTTGAATTTGTGTATGTGTATATATCAATCTAATCTAATTCAACTGAATGCACAAATCAAGTAAAATATAAATTAGTGATAGTTTCTATAAATAAGTAACTTGAGATTCAAAATTCAAAAATATTACAAATAAAGGAGTATTGGTTAACAAATAATGTGTGATATGAGAAAATCATGGTAATATCTTAATTTGAATTTGAATTTCAATTATTTTTCATAAATAAATTAATTTTGAAATTCAAAAATAGGTAAATAATAATTAAGATGGGTCAATTGAAATTAATTGGATAGTCCATGAATATGGGAAATAATATATGATTTGGGTCATGAGTAAATTTATTTACCCATGGGTAAATTAGGGAGTAGTCATTAAGATATATAGATAAATTATGTGATACGCAAATTGAATTCTGATTTGATAAATTATTAGAACGTCCATTTTGAACGTGTTAGTACAGTTCTTTTGTGAAATGATCAATTTCTTTTAGCTAATTAAACAATGACAAATTTTGGATTTTTGATTATTTTGATAACCAAATTGAATTTTAAAATATGATTCGGTAATTGATAAAATTTAATTCGGTTCAATATTTAAAAATACAAATATTTTTATTTGAATACTTAAATATTCGAAATAATTTCTGTTGAACTTCAAATATCGGAATGCTCACACCTGCGGCTGTCCAACAAAAACAAAAGAAGAAAAAACTATATAAGAATACAAAAAGAGGCTGAAAAAAGAAAAATACCATATTGAAAAAATTAAGATAAACAAATATACACCTGTTATTTCTGTAAATGAGTATAACAGATTTGGAAACACTTAAAAATTGTCTATTCTGAGACAAATGTAGATACAGACGTGTATGTATGTATACATTAGTTAATTTCCCTCCTCCCCTGCCTGTCTGAATCTCCTCTCCCCATTGTTTCTCCTCCATTCTCTCTCTTTCTCTCTCTCTACAAATCATTCCAAACCCTTTCTCTCTCTACACAATCTATACATTTTCTCTCTCTAAAATGGACGTTGCTCCCCGAGATTGTTCCGATACTTCTCCGTCACCTCGAAACGATGACGATGTTCATGTCTATTGCGTTCCGTACAGGTGCAACAATTTATATACTCTCGCTCAATTTATATATTGTTGTTTTGTACTTTGAACTTGAATCGATTGAATTAGTTGACATCTCAATCTTAATTGTGGTCCGCATCAATAATAATATTTAATTGTTAGTATAAGTTGGAATGTTGATGAAATGTAACGTAGTTGTTAGCATTTTTGATTGATGTTGTGATTTCGATGCGTTATTAGCAGTTGATTGTTAGTTAAGTTTGAATCTCACAATGTGTGATGTTTCTACAGTTGTTAATATGATTTTGAAATATGTTGTTTTCTTTAATGTGTTAGATTAGCTTTTAATCTTCGAATTGATGAGGAAACCAACGAGTTTTTTAGTAAGTCGGATCACTGCGGTGTTTTATGATTCTGTGAATTTAGAAGCTGATGTCATATTGGTTATTGTTACTTCTCCTTACTCAAATTTAGTATATGAATTTTGCTATTGCTTGTGTCATATGAGTTTAAATCACTAAAGTGAAGCAACTCAAAAATTTAATCTCATCCATGGTTTTATGTAATAATTCCCTTGCCATTTCTTTTGTCATAATTTGTAAGGTATTTCCAACCACTTTTATCCTACTAATGTGTTTTTTAGACTGTATTTTTTAAAGTTAATGGTTCTTGTGCATACAAAATATGATGCTAATTTGTGGATATATATTAAGATACTCCGGACAATGAATATCTACTCATCTCTTTACCTTCACCTGATAAATTTGCTACACATGCAACTATTTTTGTGATATAGGTGGTGGAAGGAAGCTGAAGAATCTACGTCGGGAACTGTATCAGATTGGCAGGGAGGGATCTTATATACTGCATCACCAACCTCATCAGGGCCGATGAAACTAATCAACAGCATATTCAGTTCAGACATCGTATTTAATCTTAGGAGAGAGGATGATTTTTTGCAGGATACACAGAGTGGCGAGGTTGGAATTTCTGGACGAGATTATGCCCTAGTACCTGGAGAGATGTGGTTGCAGGCACTCAAATGGTTAGTGGCAATTAGCAATTCCTTTTTTCCTTTTTGTATAGTGGCAGTACCGATGCTTTTCATTTAAGAAATTAAGTTCCTGAGGCTTTAGAATGAGAGTATCTAAACTTTTCTTAAGTTCACTTGGCACTAAAAGAGGGGGTGGGGGGAGTAATCTTTACGAATTTTGGAAATATGAACCTTTTGGAGAACCTTTCCCACTTTCAGTTTGGGTTGCTAAGTAATTAGAAGCTGGCTGTTTGTGCCCTTTGTTGGTCTGTATGTATCCATAGTTTGACATACTTTTTTGCTGATTTTAATTGAATATCGACTTAGGTTGCTGAATTGCAAATCTATGTAGTTCTTTTGCATTAGTTACTAAATCTTTTTTCTTCTGCAAAAATATTCTATTTGTAAAATTTTTAAACTTATTACTGACTTGAGTGAACAAGTTGTGTTCATTTATCCTTTTTGAGTTGTTGCCAAATGTCGCTAGGTCACTAATTCATTCTGTTTCCTCCCTTACGCGCGTGTGTGTGTATCTGTAGAAATCCAAGAGGAGAAGTATACCAGTCCGGTTGTTCGACCATGAATACCCCGATCCTCTATTTTTTTGGCCCACAACTCCCTTTATCTTATTACCAGCATCATTGTGATCTTTTGTTGTTCCTCGTTTAGGCACAGCAACTCTAAAGCTGCATCAAAAAATGGTAGAACCTTCTTGGCTTGTGAAGATGATATGAGTGATATCTATCTTTTACAACTTAGGCTTTCAACTCCAAGTGAAGACAATTTATTGGGCGTGAGAATAAGCAAGAAGGTGCATAATTTATCCTACACCTTCCTTTTGATTGTTGTTGTAGCAGTTAAAATGGATTTCCACTCACAAATACTTGATACAGCTGAGCATTCGGTCTGTTCGGTCCAAAACCGGACCGAACCGAATAGACCAAAAAACTGAATAGTCATTTTTTCTTGGACCGAACCGGACCGAAGTTATATTATGGACCGGACCGAACCGAACCGAAATAATTCGGTTCGGTCCGGTTTTGGACCGAATAGACCGAAATTTTTTTCAAAAATAAAATTGCATTATAAATTAAATCACAAATTATAAATTTTAAAATATAATTAAAGTAATGTGATATGTAGAGTTCTAATACTCCATAAATATAATTACAAATTAAAAATTTTGATTATAATTTTTAAGATATATGTAAAATATATATAATACAAAATTATAGTATTTATGATTTGGTCTATTCGGTCTATTCGGTCAGGACCGAAATATTTGTGAAAAGAACCGAACCGAACCGAATTTTAATTCGGTCTATTCGGTTCGGACCGAATAGACCGAATTTCTGAAAAATTTAGGACCGAACCGAATTAGCACGGTTCGGTTCGGTTTTTCGGTTTCGGTTCGGTTTTGCTCAGCCCTAATGATACTCATCAAATATCTCTACGTTTGTGTCTCTTCTAGACACTTGTTCTAGATTTTATTTCAATTAATCTACCTTTTTTCATTCAAGCTTTCCTTATCAAGCATTGTCTATTTATCATGTCTTTCATCTAGCAAAGCAAAATGTTAATAATTTGGTCTGTTGATGCTTATAGTAAAATGGAAAAAAAGTTACTAAAATATTGGATTATTGTACCTTGTAATAAAATAGCAAAGAACTAGGATTTGGTGAAGGACCTCCTGGTATAGTATCATTTTCGAAAGATAACGTGCCAGGAAAAAAAAATAAAGCAACACTATGCAGTGTAAAATGTCACGATTAATGAGTTAGAGGAGATGATGATTGTCATCGTCTGACAAGCAGAAACTTAAAAGACAGCAAGATTAAAGGGGTAAATGGAGTGAGTACCCTGTAAAATAGATTAGCAGAAGTATTGGGAGGCGGGAGCTGATTGAAAATAATGTTGGAGAATGGTAAGTTCTCCATAGATGGATGTGTTATAAACTTATATCTGTCCACTGGATCATATTTTTGTGCTTCAAGGGGTAGGCAGACCATCTACTCAATTATGCTTCAGGTCACACTATTGGGAGTTGCAATACGCTGATTA
This sequence comes from Apium graveolens, assembly GCF_009905375.1. Lineage (NCBI taxonomy): Eukaryota > Viridiplantae > Streptophyta > Magnoliopsida > Apiales > Apiaceae > Apium > Apium graveolens. Next base: position 174,083,668 of record NC_133657.1, read on the forward strand.
CTCAATAGTCTTTATTAATTTAACATTTCATGGTTAACATTTAGATATTTATTTGTACAAAGTGACTCATATGTCCTCCCTTTATCATTCAGTTGAATCATTAGGAACTGTGATATGTTGATTGTTATTTCATATATCTCTGACATTAAGGTTTGTCATTTTCAGGATAATGCAACCGAGTGTTTTAGAAGGGCCTGCAAGATTTTCAGTATTGATTCGGAGATTGTGAGTAAACTATTACATATAATGTGCATTTAGTATCTAAAATCTTGTGCAGTTGTCTTATAAACAAGCTCAACAACATAAAATATTTTTCTATGTATATTTTCTTGTGAGAGCTTGTACCTAGAAAGAGAACCTGCTTCTATTCTATGAAAAAAGAGGAATTTAAGTTAACCAAATGAGCTACATGAAGAGAATATAAGATTTCATAATAGGGAAGACAATGCAAGTGGCAATGTTTGAAACAAAGACACCGCGAGACTGCATGTCCATTTTAAATCATATACTTATGCCCAGTGGCGGATCTACACTAGGCCCAGAACAGGCCATGGCCCTCCCTGAAATTTCTTCAACAAGTACATGTACAGCTATAAAACCAATTGTTTAAGTTGGTATAGTGGTAGAAAATGTGATTTTCTCACATGAGAACCATGGTTCGAAATCTGGAAACTGCATATTTCATGCTTTGACAACAATTTTGTCACAATTACTTTTTTTAAGCTTTTTTTTCTCAATTTGGCCCACCCTGGATCCTACTGCTGCGTCCGCCACTGATTATGCCAGATTTTAAGCTGTTAGAATATAGTTTTGTGTCTAAAATAACACAATGTTTAGTACTGTCAGTTTTGATGGTTCTCTACTTCATCTTTTGCAGTTACGTATTTGGGACTTTTCTGGGAAAACAACTCAATATTTTCTGAACGATAAAGATAAAGGAACCCTATACTCTCAAATGCAGGTGGAGCAGGATGTAAGTTCCTGACGCTTGTTCATAAAATCAATTTACATCTGTTATCAATTCTAATAAAGGATATAATTTATTGTCCAATTCCATAAATATATTGGGCTTAATCAGGTAGCTTAAACAGTGATGGGATATTTGGTACTTCATATTTAAAATGTTTAAACCAGACTAGTAGAAAAAAAAGGAGTAAACGAGCTGTTTAACTTGCCAAGATTACAGCTAAAGATTCTTTTATGTATTTGTTCACAAGATATGGAAGAGTCAGTACATTAGCTCGATCGATATTGTTAAATTATATATGTATAATCCATTTTAGTGAATTCTCCAAAATTCTATGTTTGAGAAACTACGTAGAATAGGACATTTTTAGGTGTAGTAATAGTGGTCTGTGATAGCACCTTTTTGATTGGTTACCCTTTTTTAGCAATCATGGCGGTCCTTATGAGCACGCACATAACACTGGTAAAGTGTGTGCCATGACTTTTAAAAGACATAAATTGGTGATTTAAGCATTATGGTTTAAGCCCTAACTCATCAATTAGATGTGTTGTGGTCTAACCCAAACACATGTATAACGTCTGTTATAGTCCAAGCTCTAATTTCAGCCATAAACAATACCTTTTTTTATTACACTGAAGCAACATTTGTTTAATTATTTTTTAGTTAATAAAGGATTATTAGTACGTTGTTAGGTTATATTTTTCTTTCTAAAAATATAATGGTTATTTTAGATTTGTGACGGACATTATTAAAACCAATTGGACTACCTAAAGAGGGCCAACACCCTTGGTCTGAGCTATTTGAGTAACTAACATGGTTTGGAGCTTGGATCTCTCTGGAGGTCTTAAGTTTGTGTCCTGGGTATCCACAGAATCTCACATTCTAATATAGGCAATATCTTTTAATTATCTCGCGAAATATGGGTTCCAAGTGATCTGCTCTCTACATTAGTGGCTTCTCCTTATACCTTAAGGTTCTGAAGGAGTTAGTAATCCAGAATATCCAGTTAACTTAATGAATGTAATTCTGATACATTTGTCTATATTTATATAGACAATATTGTCTCTCCACTTAAACATCTGCATGACATGGTCTGTTGTGACTTCACTCTCTTAGTAATTTAGTTTGAAAAGTGGTGTCATTGACAATATTTAATGAATTCTTATTTGTTTCACCTGAACCTAGGTTTCTTCTCATCTATGGCAACCACGACTTTATCTACTGTAAAAAAAAAAGTAATCCTGTAAATAAACTTTTTTCACTTCTGTGAAATAAATTCTTTGTTAGAGAAACTGTGTTGTTGCAGGAGACAGTGCTGAATGTAAAAGTGTTGGCTTGTAGATTTTTCACCAAGCATCAATATAAAGTGTTCTAGAATCTTTTCCTGCAATGCTTTCTTCATTTTCTCTTATTTCTTACTTTCAAAATAATTGGTATATTGGTACATGGTCACCGTTTTTTATTGTTTTCTTCCACTGTTTGCAGATTCTTTTAAAGCTGCAAGTTTATGGTTTATCAGATAGTAGTAGAAACGAAATTAAAAAGGATGAGATGACAGGTCAACATCCTAATGCAACTTCACTCATGATAAACAGTGATTCTGGAAAGTTCATCTCAAGTTTTGTCCAGAGTAGTTTGCCAACCTTTGGTGGAAACACCAATGAGGCTGGGTCTTTGGGCTTGACCGGATTACAGAACTTAGGGAACACTTGCTTTATGAATAGTGCACTTCAGTGCTTGGGACATACACCAAAGCTTGTGGACTACTTTCTTGGAGATTACAGGCGGGAAATAAATTATGACAATCCATTGGGCATGAATGTATAGTTATTGATTTTATTTCTTCACTTTTCACGATAATATTTACTCCCTGCTTTCCAAATTATGCGAGCCACTTTTTATTTTTCTACCCAGTTTAAGGCCTATTAAATCGGTACTTGTTAATAGTGTTTTTTTTTAAATGTGAAGTTTCTATTATTATACAAAACAAAAAATATTTATTTACTGGTACCCCTTGATACGCAGAAAGTGTGTGAAAAAATGAAAAAATAAGTGGCTTACATAATTTGGGATAGAGGTAGTATAAATTATGTGGTTATTATTTGTCACTATTGTTCTTTTCTTCTGCACCCACCCACACAATATAATAACGTGTTGATAATTTCTTACGTCTACACCACCAACTCATGCAGATGTTCATCACTTTTTTTATTACAAAATATTATATGGATCAAAATTCCTAATAACTAGAACTTGTGCAGGGTGAAATTGCTTCCGCCTTCGGAGAGTTATTGAAGCAATTATGGGCTCCTGGAGCAACACCAGTAGCTCCAAGAACATTTAAGTCGAAGCTTTCTCATTTTGCTCCTCAATTCAGTGGCTTTAATCAGCATGATTCTCAAGTTCGTAGTCTTTGCCACCCCTTAATTTTTTAAATAAGATCTGTTTCTTGTCCTCTCATTTTAATTTAGGTTGGGGCATGGAGGAAAAACATAAAGGTTTATATTTTGGGGTAGGCATACTGTATCTTTCCCCAAAGAATAAGGTGGTAAAATTAAATGGCAGGAACTCCTTGCTTTTTTATTAGATGGACTTCATGAAGATGTGAATCGCGTGAAAATAAACCTTACGCTGAAGTTAAAGATTCAGATGGTCGACCAGATGAAGAAGTAGCAGATGAGTACTGGCAAATCATTTGGCTCGGAATGACTCTATCATCGTTGATTTATGCCAAGTGAGTAGTATATCTATGTTTTTCAACTTGTTAATTATGTTGAATCTGCATACAGGTTTAGCACTATCTAGAAACATTAAATGCATTAACATTACAGGAAAGTTAAATATCCTTTTGGCGCTGGGGTTAGGGTTCAATACTAAATGCATTATAGTCATATGCTTTTAGGCTTCTGGGTTTGTTGTTGTACCTTACAGACTAAAAAATAAGAAATAGATAGATAATCTTACATTGATTTTTGGAGGATAAGTGCCCGGTCATGTGATTTTCAAAGGTTTAAAGTTTTAAAAGTGTAGAAGGCGACGAACGTTAGTTTCACATAGGTGCTGTAAATTTTATAAGGAGAAGAATCACTGTCTTAATTATTTCCACGGTTCAGTTAGGTGTTTTCAGTGGTAAAAGTGTGTAGTTTAATTATTAGTAACTTTACTATTTACATTGATATTATCATTCAGTTTTTTTTTAAAAACACCTGGTAGACAATGAAATGCATTCCGTTATAGCTCTAAATGACTATATGTTTCCATATCCTATTTCTGGAATCAGGCGAGTAGGTATATTATTGCTAACATATGTGAAATCTTATTGCATTATAAACAATATTACAGGGGCAGTATAGATCAACGCTAGTGTGTCCTCTTTGTCGGAAGTCTTCGATCACGTTTGATCCATTTATGTATGTTTCGTTGCCATTACCTTCAACATCAATAAGAACAATGACTGTGACAGTTATGACCACAGACGGAAGTTCTCAGCAATCTTCTGTCACTATTACTGTTCCTAAGAATGGAAAATTGGAGGATCTTAATCAGGCCCTAGGAAGTTTGTGTTCAATAGGAGTTGATGAAACCCTTTTGGTGGTGGAGGTATATTCTGCAGCTCGTATGAGGCACTAAATTAGTATCTTGGGTAACATTACTTTCTTTGTAAGCTCTCTGGCTTTAATTTTATTTTTTTGCAGGTTTACAACAATAAGATTATTCGTTATTTAGAGGATCCTTCTGATTCTTTATCCTTAATTAGAGACGAGGATCGATTAGTTGCTTATCGGTTGCCAAAAGATTTTACAAAATTGCCTCTTATTGTGTTTATGCACCAGCAGATGGAAGAGTAAGTATCACACAATTCTATATTACAATAGTGGACTGTCTTTTCGTAGTTGGGTCATGCATTCATGTATGTATTATAATAATGTAACTATATGAGTGCTTGTAGAAAGCTTGACAGGATAAAGATATTTCGCTTACAGTAACATAGGAGAAAGTTTTCTTAATTAGGTGGAAACTACTTTTAAATTTGCACCTGGATTGAGATGTTATTGAACAGGATGGATCGTGTCTAGTGGTTAACTTATTATGAAGATAAATTATACTTTTTATGCATGCATTATCTTTGATTCAGTCTGTTCATTAAAAAAGAAGAAGTTGGAACTACTAAAAAAAGAAGAGAGAAAAGAGTTTGCATTTGGTGTTTATAGAATCTTCTTGCAGTGAATGGACGAAGGGCTAAATGACATAGCTATCACGTCTTATAGTTAGAAAGTTAAGACTCTAATGTACTTTATAAAGTTAAGCCTCTAATATATATTTCAAGTAGAACAAACCTCGTATTTTTAGTAGAACACAGCTTAGTTACCTCATGTCAAAAAAAAGCTCAGTTACCTTGAGCAGAGTTTATTTTTTTTATTATTGCTATATAAATTACAGAAAAATGCAGTATTAATGCTAATATTGATAATGATAATACCAAGTTTCTGTTTGGCATATTACTTCCAATCATGAGAGGACCCTTGACCCATCACAAGGCAACAAACGTCCTCTAAATCTTTATGTACAAGTTTATCCCCAGTAAATGAGGCCTACTGTAACACCCCAGTCCCACATCGAGGAGATTTGAGACTTCTGTTTAGTTTATAAGACAGAGTACTACTACTACGTGCACTAACAAATCATGATTTTTTTGGGGCTTGTGGTGGGCTAGTTGTTACCCAAGTTGGCTGCATTTGGGACAGTAGACTTCGGCTTATTTCGGAATCGGGACTTGACCCCTTTTTCGAAAAAGGCTCGGGATTTGACCCGGGTTGTCACACCTACCCTCCTTTTCTTAGATTTCAATAGTGATCTAATATTCCTAATTTTTTCTCGCTAAATCCTGTCTTAAGCACTATAGATATCCCAAGTAATAGCAATCTTATTAAACTCCGTGTGGAATTTATATTAGAGAATAATACCCATTTACTATCTCTTTCTTATGTGATGTTAATACCCCAGTTTTGGTGTACATCTCTTGCTAAACTATCTATTTTTTGCCTGATGCTAGAAGTTTCCGCTATGGTAGATCAGTCAAATCCGTATTTGAAGCAATCTTGAATATCCCGTGTTCTTACGGTTATGAATATTATATGATAGCAAACACTGAAAAAAGATACAACTTCATGTGAAGTTCAACTCCCAGCATTATAAGTAATTGTTTTCATCAGTATAAAGAAAGCTAGTGTGTTAATAACATCATCTGCACTCAGATTTCCATTATACGAGGTGTATGTGACCCATAAAATTAATTCACTCTGATTACATTAATAAACAGAAGCAAAACAAGTGTGATGTATGTGTGTTGTGCAGTTAGGCACAACACATTATTTATCACATCATAATTGAAACTTAAAAGGTAAACAGATAAAACTTAAAAGATGTTGCTGCATTATTTATCATATTAAAGAAAGTTTATGGAGATAGTAGACTTGGTTTTTGTCATCCTTACCCTGCAAAATAAGAGACAACTGTAGTTTAGCTCCCTTTTTTATAAAAATAACTCCAAGATAACCTTATTATCATTAACTCTCATGTCCTGAAGCTCAGGAAAGGTGTTCAGCTTGCACTATCATACCTCGGGTTACAAATTATGATACTAAACTATGACTTTTGCTATAACCTCCTCTGACTTTTAGATATTTGGTAAGATATAGTATAATTTTTAAAAAAAAACTGATAATGGGAAAATTCATTCTGTAGTGCATAGAAAGTACATGTTTTATTGATTAGATCAGAGCTTTTCTTTTTATATATAAGTTTTCTCAAAAAAAAATTATGCAAAATTTAATTATTTCGAAGCTCAAGTATACTGCGTGTGTAACTTCTTGTAACTTGTATACTTTTAAATGCGTGTAACTTATCATGTATTGAATTAACTACAAACTATAACTGTACGCTGCTTTAGTCATCTGATTCTTTTGGGAGCTTAGTTATTTTATTAATATAGTGTGTAGATTTTTCTAGGAATGTATATTCGAGTTATAATATGCTAACATGTTTTCTTCTCCTAATATGGTTTTTCCCTGCCATTTTGATATTCTACAAATGTTTTAACAATATTGAAACTGTAGGAACAATTTTCTTGGTAAGAAGACAACAAGGTGGAAAGCATTCGGAATTCCCCTTTTAGCAAGTTGTAGCATTGCAAATGGATCTGATATTCGTGCTTTGTATTTGAAGTTGGTTGATCCGTATTTGGATCCTGCAGATAATATGATAGACAACTATGATATTGATGTGAGCACTGCAAATGAAGGAACAACTAAACTTGAAGATACTTCATTTCTAGAATCTGCTGAGGGTGCAGTTACCCCTAACAAGAATTCCTTGGATATGCATACAACTACAGATTTCAACTATTACAGAGCAGATGAAAAAGGAACAGGCAGGGGTTCTGAGATTGAAATGAATGAGCAGATAACATGTGAAGTTCTCCCGTGCAGACTAAATGTTATTGTGTGTTGGCCAGAGAATATGGTTGCACGACGTAATACACTGCTTCTTAGCTCATTACCAGAAACCTACAAATCTGGTTTCTTTTCAAAGAAACCAAAGGAGTCTGTTTCTTTGTATAAATGCCTCGAGGCATTCCTCAAGGAAGAGCCCCTTGGACCCGAAGACATGTGGTAAGTTTCTTCATCTTTAGCTTTTTAAATCTGACATTTTACAACTTATTCCCTGCAGCACAATTTGTAGTCTTTATTAATAAGGTAAACACCATTTCGGTGGAATACAATAGTACCAAGTAACAAAAATACCAAATTTTGGTTATTACTCAAACTCAAATCTGATTTCCTCCAATTACGTAATTATATAAGATTTATTTAGTTAAATTAATTCTTTGGTTTACACGGGCTCAATTCCTTATAACTACATATTTGAATATTTATTTATATAGATTTTCATCCTAATTTTAGAATTGTATTCTCTACAAATACATATCAAAATAATACTATTTGTTAGAATAATAATATAAGATCGAGGAAAGGACCTCTCTCTAACACCTAGGTTTTAAAGCGACTAGTTCTTCGCCATGGTATCAGAGCTTAGGCTGGTGGGAGAACTCAGGTTCGACTCCAACCACCCTCAATATCTCACAATTTATCGTGGACACGAAAGGCCAATTAATGCTCCAAAGATGGCGCCCGTGATCTACTCTTCGACCCATAAATGGGTTTTCGAGTGAGGGGGAGTGTTAGAATAATAACAGAAGATCCTGTGAAAAAGGCATTTCCTCTAACACCTTGAGATTTTAAAGCGATTGGTTCCTTGACACTATTAATTATATTTATTCTCGATAATTTGTTATATTTAATCTTTTCATATTAATGTTTAAATCTCGGTCCGTGCTCTGGTTATTTGCTAGTAAATATTTAAGATGCTTTTGTGGTCAAGGGGTTAGCTTCCGTATATTGGATCTACTAGGTTATACCTATTATATTCTGAAGAAAAATATCCCTTTTAGCCATTTACATGATATACACTTGTAAAATTTTCTTTAATATATACCAATTTGATGCAACATAACACTAGTAGATCCAAAAAAATTTAACTTCTATGAGCCACCTTAACATTCAGATTCAAATATTGTATTAATCATGGTTTGTGATGTATTTTTTCTCATGAATTAAGAACGTTTTTCTGAACAATTGTACACTACGCTTGTTATTGGTCTCAAGAGTGACTGGGAGGGCGGATCCCCAAAAACATCTTGCTAAGAAGTATCCTCGTATAGTCGTATATATTCTCATTGCCCAGTCTACGTTCCTTGGAAACATTGTAATTTGCCTAGTTTGAAGTTTTTTAACAAAATTGTGATTCAACAAAGTGTGACCGTAGTCAGTATAGATTACAGAGTTCTTTTTTAGGGTTTTCTTGATTTAATGCACTAATGCTATTTCTGATATACTGTCATTGTCCCCACTCTTAGGTACTGTCCTGTGTGCAAGAAGCATTGTCAAGCCAGTAAAAAATTAGATCTGTGGAGACTGCCTGAGATCCTTGTCATTCATTTAAAGAGGTTCTCATACAGCAGGTTTTTAAAGAACAAATTGGAGACTTACGTTGAATTTCCAGTCCACGATCTTGATCTATCTTCCTACATTTCCTTCAAGAGCGGTGACTCTTCCAACTGTTATATGCTTTATGCGATTAGTAACCACTATGGAAGCATGGGAGGTGGTCATTATACTGCATTCATCCATGTAAGCTGTGCTTCTCAAAATAAATAATCTAACTGTTGTGTGAGTTGTTATATTCTTTGCAACTTTCAAGGGCTTGTTTTCTTTGTTCTACTTAAATTCAATCAAAAATCTTATTTTATCACTACTTGTGTAAGAAACCAAAGGAAATTAGTAAAAGAAAATCCTGGAATGTTTAGGAAACCAACACTGAACTACTGAAATAAATTATGCTTACCTGTGTCTAGTTTGTAATAGAGTCAACTTACAGCTGTATACCATAGGTTCGGGTACCACCAGTTAGATGCATAGTAACTCTTCAACGGCCGTGGCTAGATTATGACTCAAGTTTTTATAGTTTGTGATGATTATGGATAAACTGAGACCATCTTTCTTAAATTTTGTGAAGATAAACCGTGAAATGATGGGTTTGCATTTTTATTTGCACATCTTTATGGGCCACCGATGTTTAGTATCTGCTGAAGTCCAGGATTCATGAATTCATTCTGTTGTTTTTTTTATCTTGGAATGTTATTTATTTGCTCTATTATTTTAGATTGTATCTGCATAAGTATATAACTCTTTGATCTCATTTCGATAATGCACGGCCAGTTTCTGTACTAATAAGAGTACACTATGATTTTAGCAAAAAAAAGAGTACACTATGACGCTATGTACGATGGGATAATGGATATTTCCAGGGATCTTAGTTACTGGGGATTGCCGATTTATACTCTTACTGTAAAATGGACCTATACCCTTGTCTGCGTCTCTGAGCGTTAGCATGGTACCAAGGTGTAAGATGAAGAGGGCATGTAAGATGACTCAATATAAGTGGCCTCTTATTATCTCAGATAAGTTATGTTAGTTGTGAGTTCTTGACCGCATTCCATTTAATTGTAGTTAAACTATGTGTTGGGCCTCGAAGATGGAGGCCCACTGGTAATGGGGAAAACAGCCTACGAAGAAGAATAAAAACATTAGTCATGTCTATGCCTGACAAAAATTGAAGCCAAGTTCAAAAATTATTTAGCCCTAGTGCATGTACCACCGCGTCTGAAGATAAATATTTCCTCAGTATCCCCGGCCCCCTTCCCAAAAACCACTTAAACAAGAAGTCTGATAAAATGTTATCCTATTGTTATCTTATTAATTTTTCTGAGTCTTGTTATTGATATGATGTAGCATGGTGGCAACCGGTGGTTTGACTTTGACGACAGCCATGTTTCTCCCATCAGCGAGGACAAGATTAAATCTTCGGCCGCTTATCTTCTTTTCTACAGAAGAGTTTAAGATGTCTAACATCATATTTTTCGTTGGTGATTATTGGGATTAGATTATATATACTCAATACATGTTAGGTCATATTACAAATTTATACACAAGTAGCATCTTTTAGTTTATGACATTAGAGTTAGTCGATCATTTTGAGGTATATGAAACAGAAAGCACCGCTATAAGTGTGAAATTGGTGCTCGAGGATTGTAACATAATAGTTGGACTGATCTTTCAATGGAGTAGAATTCAATATTAAAGGCATACTATATATTTATGTTTACATGCAGTTGGATAATCTGTTGATAGAGATATAGATTTTAATGTTAGCTTTGAACTCCTTTTAATTTACTGAGGTTCAGAATGTTTATCAAGCTTCAATTTTTTTGTTTGGGAATAGTCTTTGATTGTTTCCAGGAAAACACCTTGTGGATTGTTCTTGTAGGCACAGCGCAGTATCTTGCAATTCTATCTTGCAATTAAAATATAGGATGTATTTCAGGGTAAGGGTTTAGTTTACGTAGGTATGTTGGTTTAAGTCCTGTATGTTGGTTTTCATTGTTACGACTAGTAGATCTAAAAATTATTCTACCGGCTGCCTTTACATTTATATTTACAATATTGTATTAATCATGGTTTGTTATGATTTTTTGTTTTGCTCATGAATTGAGAAACCTTTTTTGTTGTTGAAAGATATGAACACTATGCTTGTTATTAGTCCTACGAGTGACCGAGTCACAGATTCCTTATTACACTTTGCGAAGAAGTATCCTCGTATATATTTTTCGTCTTTAGTTTGCTATACCGAATAAATCTAATTAATTATATTCAAATTTATTTTGGGTTAATTTATTTAAATCCGGATCAATGATAAAAAAATTAAGTATCAATGATAAATCCGAATAAAAGTATATAATTATTTTTTATTTTAATTTTGATTTATTATGAATTAATTTTATAATTTTTTGCCCCGAATGAATAACATCTATTGATTTATTTTAGTCTAACGCTACTATACTGACTAATGAATCATCTCTATTTATATTTATTAAAATAGTTTTGGATATTATAGAAATTGAAAAAAAAACGTAATTATATAAATCCAAACATTTTACACACATATCTGCCATCAAACTTTTAATATTTCGGCTATTAGGGTCAGATTCTAGTTATCCTACAATCCTAAACCTACATTATACATAACAACGAATTAAATAGACTTTAATTTTATTTTAACACGAATGAATAATATAAGAATTACCTTTAATTTGAATTTAATTTTATAGCGTAGGTCAATAATATACATTATTTTGTTTTAGCGTTAAACCCGTTATATCAACCATCTAATTACATTTAGTTTGTTTTTAATTTTATTTTAATTCTGGTTAAATATTATTTTATTTTAAGCCAAATAAATAACATATTTTGTTTTATTCTGATGACATATATCGATCAACGCATTATGTTATAGCCTCGTTTAATAAATAGTTTTAGCTAGATCGGTAGTATTTATTGTACAGTTTTACCCTGAGTTAGCAAATCTTGGTTTTATTCTCAAACCCGCTATGTCAACCTAATTCAGCTAATTATATTTAATTTTTTGGTTAATTTCATTTTAGCCTTGAATGAATATTTATTATGTTTTAGACCGAATTGATAATATGTATAATTTTATTTTAGGCCGATAACATTATATCTTCCAAACAAATTTACTTTCAATTTATGTTGTTTTAACTCGTTTATTTTTTATTTTAGCCTGATGACATTATATCCACTAAATGAATTTGCTTTTAAATTTTTATAAATCTTTATTATTTTATTTTAATCTGAGGCTAAAATTCAACTAATTGTACGTAATTTATATTTATTTTTTATTTAGGATTAAATCAATATTATAATTTTATTTCATATTATATATTATTTTGTTTAAATGAAAACCATTAGACATATTACAATTCTATTTGTATTTATATAATTATATTGTGAATATTAATCTATTATGAGAGTGTTTTATCTTAAATATTACTATAATACGGAGACCAGATCGACTACCAACAAAAGTTTCATTGTTTCGTCTTTAATATCATAGTAGATAGTATAAAAGATAGATAGATTGATATATAGATAATCAACATATATTAAAAGAATTGTCCATAATATTTTTAGAGAAAGATTTTTTTTATTTGGAGAAAATAAAAAAGACAACATGTTTTACTTAAAAAAGGTATATATTAAAAAGAATTGTCTAAAATATTGGTATAGAAAGAGTTGTTTTAGTTGGTGAAAATAAAAAAAAAGCAACGTATTTTACTTATAAAGGTAATTGGTTAGATATTAATTAAGTAAGAGCAATTGAGTAAAATATTAATTTTTTTAAGAAATGAAAATTATACAATTAAAAGAAGAACCTTAAAGTTTCGTATTTAATATAATAATATAAATCGATAAATTACATTAATAGTAAAAATTATATAAAACAAATATTTTTTAGTGTGGACTCGTACAAAATATATCTACAACAGCTACTGGTCAGAGATGCATGTGTTTTCGACTTTGCATTGTTTTAAGAACAAATGGTTTTTTCATTATATTAAACGATGAGATGAGATTGTTGTTATTGTCGAGTAATAAGGATGAAGATGCTAAGTTGTTCTTGTAAAGCAGTTAAGAATTTATGAATTGTTAAAGTCAAGTAGTTTAACGAAGTCTTTAAGTAAAATAATAATTAAATAAAATAAATAATTAAGTAGCTAAAAAAGGAAATTGATTATTTATTAGTGGTTATAATATTATTATTCTATTTTATTAAATAAACTTTTTTGTGATATTTAGAGAAGTTGTTTTAATTGAGAGAAATAAAAAAGGTAACGTGTTATAGTTGAAAACGATATTTATTTTTTTTTCTATTATAATTCGATTCAATTACTAAGGCTAATAAATTTTTTAAGTAAAATAAGGGTAATTCAGTAAATTCAGTCTGTACCAAAAAACAGTTACTATACCAAAACTTTCAATATTTCATCTTTTATATAATAGTAATATATATGCATATTTATTTTTAAAATAATTACCTAATTTTATAATATGTATATAATTGTGATCTAAATATATATTTTTAGCCCGCAATAGTTGGCTCAGTTGGTTAAAAAGAGAATAATTATCCTTTTGGTCACAGACCAGAACTTGTCGCTTAAGTGTGGTTTATCTTGGTTCACGTGATTTGCAGGCTGTTGCGTGAGCCCGTGGGGTTTACCCGGTACGCACCCATCCGAAGGCTAGCGGTTGCGGGTTCACTATGATAATATATATATATATATATATATATAATATTTTGTAAAAATTTTACCTAAAAATCTTATATTTTTATTTATCTGTCCCGTGTGCAAGAAGCATTTTCGAGCTATAAAAATTAAATGCTTGTTAACCTTTTGGCTCTTAAAATATATGTGTTTGTACACATAAATCCCTGAACTCTGCGAGCGTATCCTTTGACCCCCAATGTATGTATTTTCATATATTTTAGCATTTTTTACCGTGACAGTAAAAAATCGAATGAGCAAAAAAAATATTTGACATCCGAGTTATACCATTATAAAGGTTAAAAAGTATATTACTCATATTTTGATGGTGAAAGTACATTGTACTATACTTTGAGGGCTAATAGCAGAAAAATGCAACCACCATGAACCTTGTTCTTAACATACAATATGATTTTGGACATGTTTTGAGCATGCATCATATTAGCAACCAAAAGATTAAGGAGAACGTTGTTAACCGTCAAAGTCTTTTTTTGGCTAATCAGTTTTACTCTTGCAATGTCTCTAGTTTTCGGGTTTCTAATCCTTCTTGTCTGGCTATCCATGTCAACGGAATCACAACTCTCCGTTATGGATTCAATTTCCACGCTAATAGTCTTGTTCTTTCGGTTTCTGCGATCTTGCAAACAATATTACGTTTCTTTGAATTACTAGTTGATAACCAATACGAAGTACGTGCCGAGTTAATTTATTTAAATAATTTTTAAAAATCATAATAGTATAAGTGTCATGTCAAAATTTCTAATTTTTACTCAGAAATCCAACCTAAATTGTTGAGTACGATATTTGTGTTATGATTATAATAAAAAGATTATAATTATTACATGATTTCAAAATTTTTATTATTATATTAAAATATACTATTGGGCCATATGTGAAATATGATTACTGAGTTGAAATCAATATAAGAAATGAAATTAAAAAATGAGTAAAATAATACATATAATATTATAAGTCACATAGAAGTATAGGAAGAATAAAAATTATACAATTAGAGTTATAATAAATTCAAAAAGGGGTGAAACCAAAAACGTATTATATATTGAATTAGCAATACATAAAGAATTAGGAACACAAAGGTTAAAAGCCAAAATGGTGAAACAAAAATAAAACCAAACTTAATAGAATCAGAAGACATGTAAAAGTATAAGATAACAAAAATAAAACCAAAGTTAATAGAATCACAAGACATGCAGAAGTATAAGATAACAAAAATAAAAATCAAATTTAATAGAGTCATAAGATATGTAAAAGTATAAGATATACATACAGGAATAAAGGTTGTAAGCAAAAGTTTTAGTAGAATTAAAAGACATGCAAAAGTAGAATTATAAGATATATACATTAATGAATAAGTAAAATAAAAAATTGGTGGTACAAAAAATTGGTAAAACCAAAATTAACACTTACCTACTTAAAAATGGGTTTTACTTATTAATAAAGGTTATTAATTCAGCAAACCAATACTTCAAACAATATATGATTCGGTCCTAGTTGGAGAGGTAAAGAATTAGTTAATCAGTTAAACAGTTACAGGATGGCATGCATGATTTGCATGAAGACTTGTTGATCAGAATGCCAATTACAATAATCATGTTTTCTTTTGGCCAAGTCAGACTATACCGTAAAGTTCTGCACATATCCTAATATTAATTTTGAAAAAGTAGTTGATGGTAAGATTCTAGTACAAATAACTTGAAATTGTAGTGAAGACTATATTCCACGAATGAAGACTTAGATTACAGGGATGAATACTATATTTCACAGGATTATGTTTTTTTTTCTTTCATTTTTATGAATCTTCGGTAGTTTCTATTAGGATTTTATTTCTATTAGGATTTAAATTTATTAACTTTTACCAGTCATTGAGTAATTTGGAGGCATCATTCGTACATGTGCCCCTTAAATACTTATTAAAATCCAAAGAGTTTAAACCATTACCTATAGAATCTTTTTCACAATCCCCATTCCGAGGAGCACTTTGAGCATTATTCAAGTGAAAGGACTACAAAGAATATCTATGCAATCTTTGCCATTATTAAAAATATTACATCAAAATTCGTGAAAGAAATAGCTTCCTATAGAGAATCATGCTACCAAACTTATATGAGACTTTCGATTAATGGGAGGGCGAACTAAAGACAAGCTAGCAAGAATTGATTGAACCCATCAATATGTTCCCGGTGCTAGGAAAATAATAGCTTGTGTCTGTATACAACTACTGGTATGATAGAGAACATCAAACTAGGTGGTAAATTGATCAGCACCTCACGGTAAGGGAAATCGTTTCTTGGAATTTTGAAGCTCTCAACAGTTTTTTTGAGAAATATAGCTTTTAACCCTTATAAATAATAAAAAAAATTCAACAATTAAAATTTAAAAAAAATATTGATTTTAAATTTGATTTTATTGTGTAATAATTCTGGATAAGTGACTCTATTGTTTATCTTATCTCTGTATTTACTCATCTCATGTATTTCATATAGACCAGCTTTATTCTTAAATCACCCTGTCTGGCTTTGAATTCTTTGAATTGTGTGTATCTATTTAAAAGATACTATTTCAATTGACTGACAATATGTAATCATCTAGTCTATACATTTATCCTTACCCTCTACCCATTCGATAATAACAGATAGGATCACATTTAATTATATAATATTTAAAAGACACGGGGACCAATAATTTACATAACACGTAAACATATAAGGTATGTATCACATAATTCATATAACATACGATTCAGTTCGTCAAAACATTCGACTCGATGCGTTTAAAACTAAAATCAAGCCGAACTACGATTTTTCGATATTTACGCAACTCAGAAACGTTTACAAAATCAAGCGACCTTTCGAAATAAAAGATTTTATGTCTCGAAAGTATTTTTAATAGAAGCAGAATATTTTTCTGAGTCTAGATGTGTTCATTTCGTATTAAACAGACGAACGGTCTATTTATTATGAATAAAATAAGAATAATTCAATTAATAATAATATTAATTTAACTTTGAATACCTTTATATAATTTTTAAAAGCTCAAAATAATTTTTAAATCATTGTTTAATTCAATTATAAATAATTATATTTTATTTAACCATTTATAGATAAAATTAATTCATTAAATGAATGAATTAATTAGATCCATAAATAATTAATTAAAATAAATATAAATAATTAAATCAAATTCGGATTTTTAAACATAATAAAAGAAAATAATTTTTGGTGTTTAAAATAATTTAGTTAATTATTTAAAAATAATTAACCAAATTATTCTTGTATTTAAAATCAATTTTTGGAAATCAAAAATGAATTTTAAATTATTTTTGGATTAAAATTTGCACAAACAACTTTTAGATTTGGGATTGGGGAAAGTAAGGATCAAAGGCGGGTCAGAATAAAAGTAAAACGGGTCAGACTTCGGACCCTGAAGAACAGCCGGATCTCAGCCCAGAATCCGGCTGCCTCCGACGAGGGTCAAAACCCAATGTATTGCACTCGATTTTTACTGCAGTTCGTTCCTCATCCCAGAATCGCAACTAACATATCAACATCAAACAACGACGATCAATCGTCGATCTCAGGCTAATTCGAACGGGGCCGGCGGAGAATTCCGGCGAAGCTCAATTCCGAGTAAACTCGATCAACCCAAAACAATTTACATATGGAATTGAAGTCAAGAATCATATAAATATGTCCCGGTCAATCATTCCAACTAATAATTCAAGAACAACTCAGAAAATCAAATCAAAAATTTAAGAAAACCATGAGCTCGAACTAGTAATTCTAGAAATAGAAAAACACAATTCTATACATAAATCGACTGTATACAATCAGATAAAGCTATTTATAACCTTAAAATTAATGAACAATCATCAAAAACAAAACCCCCAAATCGGGTCAAGAACCCTAAAATCAAATTTTAATAATTACCTATCGTTTAGTGATTTTGATGATGGATTATGAAAGAAGAGATTGAGGGCTTCTTTTTGGTTACTCATACTTCAATTTATGAGATCCACATCACCATCAAATTTGAGTTTGATTCTCAAGAACACGAAGAACAAATTTTCAGAAAATTTTCAGAATTTTTATTTATTTTCCTGATTTTTATATAATAAAATAATAATTAAATAATAAATAAAGGATATTTATAGTTATAAAATAATACCCCCAAAAATTATTTAGGGCCTAATTATATCATTTAATAAAAATAATTAGCCCAAAATTAATAATTACAGGGAATGATTTTTTTAACCCAATAAATACAAAAATTATGTCAAAAATTCCCAAAAATTACGAATAATCCAAAAATGCAAAAATATTGAATATTTGATAGTCCCATAATTTTATAAAATAAAAATACGATTTTTGTGGGCTTTTTACGTCCCGGTAGGGCCCCGGAAAAGTCATTTTTCATGAAATAAGACACTTTTTAAATTAACTGGATGTTCGGAAAATCACTACGATACATGCCATATGATGCAGGATAAAACCAATTGCTCTCTACTAAATAACAGCTATTAAAATGAAATTTAGAAAGTATAATTTTTAATATAAATCCATTTAACACGTAGTAAAGTACCCGAACAATTAACTCGAATCACACAAAACACGTACAACACATAAAATATACCGTTTTATGCTCAATCAATATTTATAACATCATAAATCTCATAATACCCATTTAATATGACACAAAACAGTTGTAAATTTCTCGGTCGTTACATCATTCCCTCCTTAAAAGGATTCTGTCCTCAGAATCACGCTAAGGAACATATAATGATACTTTTAAGTATCTCACTTACAATTTCTCAGGTTGACTTGTCAACCTTACGACTTTTTCATAAACTTTAATTCACCATAACAATCATTACTCAACAGCCTCCTGCTAACCTCATAGTCTATCAATTGCTCATGCAACCTGACTCAGGTCTCTATTATGGAGCTAAATTACTCTTCCTGGTTATACAAATAATCTCCCTATGAACTTGCTACACGTGTGCCGGTAAAGCCAACTCACTCACAATCTTCCTTCCTATCTTACTGCCTCAAAAGGATCAACATAATGCATATTAACCATCTTTTCTTTCTAATTCTAATCAGTCGTGCTTTTGAACGCTTTCACTTTTACTAATTTTTACACTTCATTTTTCACGTATTTCTTTATTCAATTAGCCCATCTTGTTATCGCTTTCAATTGCATTCGAGGCTCCTTAATTGTTCCCTTACTCTTTTTGTTCATCTGCAAATGATATACTGAGACCATGGCGCCTTCAGTTTCTAAACATCCTAAATCAACTCCAGAATTTAGAATTAAAGATAAAATCTCAATAGGTACGATTGACTCATAATTTATTATTATACCTCAATTTCTTTGAATCACAATCGAATATATTCATCGAGCGAAAATCTTTTACTATTTAGAAGAAAATATACCAATCTGGATACATCGCCCACATACTTTAACCCCTATTATCATTTATTTGGTTCTAGGGAGTCCCAATATAAAATTTATTACAAAGCTCTTCTCTGACGTTCCGCCACATATAACATTCATTCTCGTCTTCAAGCCATATTATCAAAAAGTCTTCTTTCACATCTATGTCTTGTATCCTATTTTCGCAGTAACTTGAATCTTTCGAGTTATCAATGTTTAGCCAAAACCATATCTTTTAGTTCTGCCTTACCTGGTGCCCGTTCATCAATGAGTGATATATTTTATTCCAGTTCATCCTGGTTCACAACGTTTTTAATATCTGAGCCAAAATCTTAAGTCAATAAATGATATTGATTAATTACAATCCATACTTGAATCTAATGACGTACCACAATCTCCTTTAAGCAATATCGAACTTACTTATCGAATAGGGTATTTACTAATAAGAGAATGATTAGGTTTGGTTAACTTATCCCTAATAATTCAGATAACGCTTCTTTCATTTCTGATTCTCTAGCGATTCTACTATATCGCCCCTTAACAAGCTATATTCATGTTCAACCTTTGATGTCGGCTTTGATTCTTCGGTAGATATAACATTTTCTTACATATTTTACCATCTTCATTCTTATACCAAGTCACCCTATACCTTCGTTTAATTCTCAGTACTTGATCGTATTCTCAGAATAAGTTCCTTATTTCCAGTGGCAGACGTTTCAGTAAATCCTTTACTTTAACTCTGTCATACATGAAATCCATCTCTTACTTATATCCTGGCAATTTTAGAGAATCTTTTTATCATCCTTTTGATTCCACACTTTTTTTCCTTATTAAATTCTTCATTCTCTTGGCTCATTATTTCTTCTTAACCTAAGTGAGTCCTTCTTCCCAATAGTATTGATCAGTTCTTTGTTAAATAAACCATTCCTGTGGCTAACTCTGTAATGAAAGCTTCTGATTTCTAACCATTCGAACACTTTTACTATTCTTACTAAGGACATTAACAAAGTCCAACTTTTCTTTTCGCTGAAACTATCAGCTGCCTCATTAGCCTTACTTAAATAACTACTACTCATGCAACTATCATTTCTAATCAATTCCAACTATTTTTTGTCTCATGTTTGATCTTCTAGAATTGAAGATATGTTTTAATTTATTGGAGTCTGTGTAATTTATATACTTTTTTCCCTAAATAAATAATGCCCTCTCATTTTTAGTTCACATGCCATCATTACCAACTTCTACCATACATCAGATACTTGTATTCGCGAGTTTTCTGGTATCTCGGAGCATCTATCATTACTTTATTGCCCTGTATAAATGTACGGACAAACTCTTCATATATAAAATATCATTGTATATGATAAAATTGTCTTGATTGTTTAACAACATCCATATTGGTGGAGTTACCAATCTCTTCTTTCTTCTTCTTCTTTCCTTTTGTTTTCCTTTCCTTCTCTCGGCTCTTGTATTGAACCTCTAGTTCTTGGATACGTATTCTCACGTGCGTATATGAATAAACTTTTTATTTCTATTATCTTTTATAAAAAGGGCATAACCAATTAGACAATGTCTCAACAACTTATGGTAAGATCACCTTATTTCATTATGCTTCTGAATCTTACTGATGTCATTTATCTCTTTATTTCCTTCTTTCTTCTCTTTGATCTATATCGATCCTTTAGTTCTTGAAAACATTCTTCTCACTTGCATGTAAAAGTAACTTTTCATTTCTCCTGTCTATTGTAACAGGGCATATTTATCTAGATAAAGCCTTGTATAAACTTGCAGTATATTGCGCTAATTCCACTAAACTTCTAAATTCTATCGGTGTCCTTACTTCCCCCGAATTCTTATTTATTTGGATTTCAGATCTGAAAATCACATCAGAAATTGACTTAATCTAATTGGAATCGATTTCCATCTAACTGTCCATTAGTTGATAAAATTAATCAATTAACTCTTTTAATTGATCAATTGAACCAAGTGATGACTAGTTAAATAAAATCAAAAACCAATTATACAAAGTCGGTTTGGCTATAAAAACCTCTTTCAAGAACCGAGATCGCAATTATTTAGAGTATCAACAAGAATATTAATAACACACGGAATTATACTTTCTACCTTTTAAAACAGGGTATTTTCCGAAAATTTGGGCAGCATCTCCTCTATATTATTGACTACCATTCAGACTCAAGCCGACACCCACAATCAACCAGACAACCAAAAACCATATCAATCCACCACCATCCACCCACCTCATCATTTCACCATATTTCAGAATATATCATGCAGATAACCACATATACTATTAACTGACATATCATCCATCTTCTAATCGAATTAAGGTCATAAATAAACAATTATTAATATAACAATACCTTTTCTCAATTCTTTCAGAATATCATGGGATACCAATAATGAATATAAACTTATTATGCTATTTCTCAAGAACTTTCATATTTTTTTTTCAATTCAAGTTTTCTAATTAACAATTCATATTACTCATACCCATTCATGAATCTGTTTGAAGAATACCTTTTAATCTTATTTTCTACCATTGACACTTGTATACAATTACTTTTAAAAATTTTACTGCACCTTTCAACTGATGGAGTAACTCCTCTATTCTTGACAAATATGTATTTATTCTCATTAATTAACTAGTTTAACTACTGATAACCAATTCATGGTCTCAACAAATATTAACATATTCTGTTAAAACTCAATTAGATTAAAAGCATTACTTCTTAAAAGATTTCGCAGTTGGGTCACCATTTCTTCATCTCTACTTATGTTCTCGTATAGAACCTTCATCGCTTGCTCAGTTATGGACTTCAATTTCACCATAACTAACTTACTTGAATTGGGAAGCCTAAAAATTCCTTGAAGAACACGCTCGAGATTTATTTGTGATCAAAATTCGTTCGATTCTAAAACCCTTATGCCAGGTATCTCTCACATGGCTAGGGTATGCTTCGCCTTCTCAACGTATTAATCACTCATCCGGTTCATTCTTGGAAATTTCTTCATTTTCTTCTGTTGTCCAGTCAAACATTTTGCTAACTAATTCACTTCATGGTAAAATCTTAGACTTGAAATATATCATGAATAACAGATATCTGTTCCTAACTTGATGTCTCATAACAACCACAGTATCTGCATAACGATTTTTCTTTGCGCGTGAATGTCTACCATTTATCGTCTTGTAATCACACCTATACTCAACATGTAATTTCTAGCTACTATACGAAATTATTTCACTTCCTTTAAAACCTTCAAGGAATAGACCTTAAATAAGAAGAGAATTTGGGTATATGATTTTGATTGGAAAGCTGTGTATAGAACAACAGTGCAACAAAACAAGTGAAAGAATTCATATGTCAATAAATCATGATTAAAAAGAAAAATGAATGATAACTTAGATATGAATGAGACAACCATATTGTACTCCAGATGGCCATTCTTTCATACTATATGGTATACGGCACATGATCAGGTGGCATCCCACCAGACTCTTCGTTATTCCGACAAAGCGTCACACCATAACACTGCTTGTCTCAATTAGAAAGAAGTATTTTGGAAGAAAGAATGATTTTAAAAGGGATACTATAACCTCTTCTTTTCTAGTGCTTCATTGAACGGAATAATGAAAGGAATTTATACATATTCAAGAATTAAGAAGAATGTACGCTGTCATGCTAGAGAAAAGAATGTCATCATTGGTCACCATCCATACTTTACTTATGTATACCGTCAAGGCTCGTTCGATCAATAGATTACAAATCCAAGTCATATAATAGCTTTGAAAAGTCCTCGGAAAATGCCTTCGAAAATTTTCCTATTATGCCAATTCTCTACTATTAAGTCTTATATTTGTAGCTTCGTGCATCCGTGTTCACTGCTTTAATAATTCGACCATAATCGCGTCCTTATGGGAATTATAGTCATAGCTTCTTATTTCATCTATGTCGTGTATAATAGCCATCGATCATGCAACACCTCGACTTCGTTGAGAGGAATATTATTTTTCTTCAATAGTCTGGAAGATTCCGTCATTTCCTCCAATCATCCTCAACTTCTTTTAGGTCCAGAAACCTTTTTAAACTTTAATAATTTAATAAATTTGAGAAATAATATTTCTGCATGGTGGTTCAATTATTGATACTATTAAACAAGGTTTCCATTTCTCTTTCACGGGAAAATATTGAATTTCTCTG
Organism: Apium graveolens; assembly: GCF_009905375.1. Lineage (NCBI taxonomy): Eukaryota > Viridiplantae > Streptophyta > Magnoliopsida > Apiales > Apiaceae > Apium > Apium graveolens. The sequence continues at coordinate 174,107,108 of NC_133657.1, forward strand.
TAATAGTGGGTCTACTTGGCCCTCTGAACTAACAATACTGAGTCTAGATCAACTATTCTTCTCAGTAATCTACTGCTTATAACAACAAGAACTCAAGTAGTAATTTGGCAACCAAATTTTTAAAACTCAATTTATGTAAAGATCTTTTAGAAATTTATTACGGAAATATTTTTTGAAAATTTGTTTTAAAATTTTGAAAATTGCCCACATGGTTGTCATTACTATATAAGTTGTTGTTATTCTCATAGTCTACCATCAAGGTATCTAATTGAAGAAATGATCACATAAGAGTCCATCCACTTCAGTATATCTTCTATTCTTCCTTAGGTTCATTTTTCATTCATTAGTCAACAAAAACTTTATTTACCGCTGCATACTATCTTATTCATAACACCAACTCCAGTATTGACTCTTGGTAATATCTTGATATTCTCATCGTTGTCCTTGATGTCATACTTACAACTAATTAACGCAATTCAACATTCTATCCGTAATTAAAAGCGTATCTTTTTGTTAATATTAAGTATATCTAATAGGGTAGATATCATTCCTTGCACGGCGCCCAAAAAGGGATAAGAAACTTCTCACAACAATTGTGCCTTTAAAATTCAAAACGTTGGCTCTCCGTCAGTTTCAATCAACTCGTTGCCTCCTGCCTGGAACTTGTCCCACTACATAATTTTAAGTTGGATCATACTGAAACTCATTTATCCTTTTTATACGCATTTTCCACAAGAATCAATTGCATCTTTTTTTAAAACCACATGAAAAGCAAGGTAATTTATACAACCTCCATCGAGCTGTCAACTCTTCGCAACTATAGGATCTGAGAACTCAATACATCTATAATGTCAATATATTCTCCTTACACTTCTCTCAACAATATCCTATCATACAAATCCATATCAGATCTGCTAATCCTAATTCGCACTCAAAATGAGTATATTTGGAGTCTTTCGTATCTTATATGGCATATCACTCCTATCTTACTTCCACCTATTCTTATTTCAGGGACCAATAACCCGTTGCTCTGATACCAACTTGTAACATTCCCAAATTCGGGGTCAGGATTGGGTGTCACCAAATAATTTTAAACAATATAAACCCGGATATTATAACAAATATACAGATAACCCCTCAATCCTTTTTAGAACTATTCTTCCAGCAGTCACATTGTACCCAAAGTTCTTTTTGAAGGATGAGTAGACTTTAATCAGAACATATTGGCTTTCTTGGAGAATCCTGTGAAGAGGCCATGTCATCTCTTTCCCTCCCTTATATTTAAATACCAGTCTTTCAGGAAGATGTCTGTAAGCATCAATTCCTCTTACTTCTTCTAGTTCATCCAAATAGAGATTCAAGTCTGAAAATTCCTTGACATCATAAATGTACATGATATCTCTCTTGTTGACTGTGGGTTGGGATTTGGTTAGAGCTTTAGATTTGAGAGATACATGCTTCACTTTCTTGCTAGCTCTAGTCTTTGTCTTCTTTGTCTTGAAGATGGGCAAATTTAGCTCAGGAATTGGTAAACTATCCCAGTCTACTGGCTCATCCTTGGGAATAATTGGTTCATCATAAATATTTTTTGTTGGATCAACCACTTTGAATTCTTCAAATACCACTGAGGGTTTTGATGTTTGAGTTGTAGTTGTAGGCTTTTTGGGAAAACTTTCTTCTAATTCCTCATCATTAAAGTTCACTTTCCTCTTGGAATGAAGTTTGTATCTAAATCATCTTTTCTGCTGTGATTCTTCTTGCATTTTCAGATCCTTAGGTTCAGTGATTACAGGTGGTTGTACAGGAGGTTCTGTTGTGGTTTTTACAGCTTGAAGCTTGGCCAAGATAGCAGCTTGTTCTTTCTTTTGCTTTTGCTTCTTCGCATCCAAAATAACTTGCTTCTTTTCTAGCCTGATTCTTTCTTTCTCTTCCTTCTTAGCTTCTACAAACAGTGGGTGTCCAACCACCACACAAATCTCCTTACCATTTCTGTAAATTTTGGCAATTCTTCTTTTCAATGCTGAATCAGCTGGATCCTTGTAGAATGCAATAGATCTTGACAACAGTTTCTTTTCATCTAGCTTTGGTGTCTCAAACACTGTATCCATAGGATTCTTGTCTGAAAACTTAGGATAGTTCCATTTGGCCTTCATGATGAGATCTTTCTTTGGAGATTTGACACAGGAGGTTTGACCCCTTTCCAAATAGTTCATACTTATATCATTCACAGAGATTTTCATGATTTTAGAGCGATGATTGAAAAATTTGTCTGGCTTCTGTGTAGGGCCAAATATCTTCTGGATGTTCTCATCAATTTTCTCCCAATTGATTGGACTCAATTACTTCTTCTCAGCTGCTCTCAATTTGGTTGTTGCTTCTTTGATTAGATCTATGCTATCTTTAGCAGGTGGCTTTATGAAAACAATTGTCGGCACAATTGCTTTACTTACTTGAATATTGAGCACTTTTTGCTCCCCCTCACTTCTTGATTCCCCTTGACTGAATAAGACAATTGAGCTTTCTTTCTCCCCCTTACAAGAGGTTTCTTTCTCCCCCTTTTTGTTATCAGCAAGTTGAGTAGAAGAGGAGGTTTGTGCTGCCACTAGCCTTTGAAGCAAGTCTATTTGTTGTGCTTGGTGTAGATGAATTGCTGTTAGAGAGGCTTCCATTGCTGTCATTCTGGTATCCAAGGAATCTATCTTTTTGGCAAGATCAGAATTCTTCCTGAGTTGTCTTTTGATATCAAACATTGTAGCTTCTGGAAGTTTTGCATCTAATCTATCAGCTATATCCTTCTTCACTTGAGTGATCTCTATTTTGATAGAAGTGATATCCTGATTGTATTGGAAACCTTAGATTTGTTGTAGTTGGAGAGAAGCAAGATGTGCTTGCAGAAGCTTCTTGGTGCTGGCGTTTGTTGTTGATTGAAGAGCAGAGTGTGTTTGACTTGTAAGTTGGATGAGTGTGGTCTTGAAATGGTGTTCATCATATTTCTTGGAGAAGGCCCATGATGGCATGCCTGATCTGGAACTAGGGCCTACTTCTCCCCTATGTCCAATGGCTCTTCTTCACTTTCTGCATCCTCACCTTCAAAGAAATCTTCTGAACCACCAGTCTCATAGTCAATATCACCAGCTGTAGAGGGCAAAGCTGTGATTGCATCCTTTGCTCTTTGCATAGACTGTGTGGTGTGCACCAAATTGAGCATCCTTTCTGCATTATCATTGCCCTGTCCAGCTAGAAGTTGATATGCTGGAACAGGGTGAGTAAATGCCTCAGCATCCGAGGAGGTAGAATCTATAACAGCTTGACTTTGCTGAAATAGTCCCTCCCTGTTTGCATCCTGGACATTTATTAACTCACTTACAATGACATCCACCCTTATTTCTCCTGTACCTGCATTTCTCTCATTATCTCTCTTTTCTTGCATCAAGGTCTCACCTTGGCTCCCCACCCTCACACCCTCACCTTAACCATCTAAGGTGGGACTCCTCTTACTCACTTTTTCCAGTCCTGAAGAAATGGATTGTATTAGATCACTCTTTTCCTCTCCTTTTTCCTGAGAGCAACCCAGACTCTCACTCAAATCACTCCCTTCCCTCAGTCCTAGGAGTTATTGCACTACTACTAAGTCTTCTGCACTTGTAAGAATATATGTAATTTGAAGTTGTGCAAAGACATCCGACGGATGAGGAATATCCATCGGGTTAGCAGTTTGACTATCCGACGGATGATTGCTATTAATGTAATAACCCCAATTTTTGGAAAATTTTTGAAACCCTTATGAATAGTGTTTTTGCTGAATGAGAAAATTTTTCATGCCACACTAGGTAGGGGTTCTTTTATGGATATTCTGAGAATTTATTGGCACTCTATATGGTATATAAGTGTATGTAAAGATCGTCAGAATCCAATTCCGAACACTTTGATTTTTCCCGGAAATCCACTAGATACGGAAAGAATTGAGTATAAGGTAACATGATAAAAAGGATTTAAATTAAAGGATTATAAGAGAGGATCACAAAAGGAATACAATATATTGAGAAAGGTTAAGGGAACCTAAGTAATAAGATCCCGGGTATGATCCCTCAAACGATAAATGAAAATGAAAGTTAAGCGAACCGTATAACAGATCAGCGGTCATTAGGAAAACAATTAGAAGCTAATCAAAGAGATTATAAGGGATGATGACATAGCAATGTGACAGAAGCATGACATAAGGGGAAGGAGATGTGGTTGATTTAAAACCACACAAAGTCAAGGCTAGAAAGGTAATTAACCAAAAAACAAAACAAAAAGCAACCAACCAAGCCAAAACATTTCATTTTCATCAAAAAACACAAAACCCCCATTTTCTTCATGAAGCTCTCGGCCCCTTTTCTTAAAAAATGAAGATCCAAGCTCCACCACTTACTATTTAGCAAGGTATTTATCTAAGCTTCCCCATGGATAGTTACATACTTCCTATAAGTTTAAGCTTCTAATTCCAAGCCAATCTTTTTCTATAAATCATGGAAGAATATGGTGAATAGTACGTTCTTGAAATTAATTTTTGTGTTCTTGATTTCTTTGAAAGAACAAGCTTGTAGGAGGTTAGATTAAGGCTTCTATGGGCATTTCAAGGATCTTTCATGGATTAAAAGCTCCAAGGAAGGTATAAACTCCAAACCCTAGCTTTGGTTTTGAGTAATTAGGAATGAATATGATTGATATAGTATATGTGAAGCATGAGGCTTGTTTGTTTAAAGTTTGGTTGAGTTTGTAGAGATTAGTTGGTTTTGTGGTGTTTTTGGAGTTGTAAATCTTGTTAATTAGTTAATTAACTTAAGTATAGCTTTTAGTTCATGTTTGAGGGTAGTATAAAGTTGATAATATTGAGTTGTTGGGGCTTTTGGAGTGTGTTTTGGATGGATGTTGGTTGTATGATTGATTTGGGGTTGATTGGTGGTTGTTTTGGAATGGTTTAAATTTGGGAAATCGCGTAAACATAGCCGCCATAATGCCCGATTTATCGTAGACTGTTTTTGTTCTTAACATCAGAACCCTTGAACTCACTGCTAGGTTTTTACCATTGCCATGTTTAGATAGTTCATGTTACGAGCTTCGTTTTGATATGTGGTTCGTTTGATTCCGATGAACGGTTTAGGAGAAACGGCCGTTTTAAGTAACGACGTTTCGCGAACGAACCCTTACCCCTCGCCTTACTTTGAAACATAGGTTAAAGACCTTAAAGGACTAATTGAAGTATGAAACATTTATGTAAGGTGTAATAGGCAGTTGGTAAGACACTTGCGAAAGAATCGCCTTAAAACTCGTAATGGTTAATTTATTAAAAATGGTGGAGCCGAGGGTACTCGAGTGACTTAAGAGAATCAGTAAGCGCAAAACGAGCGTTAGAGTCTGAGTTGGTTAGAGTATAGATTTACAAGTGACTTTGGTTTAATTCCAACTTACTTGTTGCTTATAGGTTACCAGACTCGTCCCGAGCCATTCGTAACCCCCAGTCGCTCAGGCAAGTTTTCTACCCGTTATAACTGTTGTTGTGATGTATATATGTATATGCATTATCTTGTGATAGATGCATATTGGTTAATTAGCAAATGTTGTGATATATTGAAGCATGCTGATATGGTATATATATGCATGCCTGTTTCGTATTCTTGCCATATATATCTGTTGGTTCAGTTGATAATACCTATGCTAGAGAATAGCAGTAATTTGCATATACCCATAGTATAGGGACCCAAAGGTGAAAACATTTTCTAAAACCGGGAGTCGAGGATCCCGAGTAGATTTTTATATATATATTTATATATATATATATATGGTTATAGTTTTCAAAACTATTAATCGAATAAAGTTTATTCGATAACTTTATTTTATTAATAAATATTATCTTGAATATTCATTCGAGGACTTATGACTCCTTTATATTATTTATTGAATATTACTTGGATATTCATTTGAGGATGTATGACTCCTTTATTTTATTTAATGAATATTATTTATAATATTCATTCGAGGTATTATGACTCCGCTTATTATTTATGAATATTCTTTATTTTATTAAAAGAATAATGTTCGATAATCAAACTTACTTTTGATATTCAAATAAAGATATTACTTTTGTATAAGTATATCTTTGATTATTTATTATTCATTTCAAGTATAAGTTTTAAAACTTCTACTTCAATTATTTTTATAAAAATTATTCTTTATAGGAATATTATTTAAATAATAATATTCAGATATTTTCTAATATATTGGGACTGATTTACCTTGTTAAATCAGCATCACTCCAAACATTCTTAAAAATGTTTTGCGAGTCTTCAAAATGATTTTTAAAAGTTAGAGTGGATCCCAAAACTCATTTTTATATTTAAGATCCTTCTTTCGAAGGGGATTTAAATACTCGCTCAAAACCTGAGGGATCCGGCTCTGTGGTGTGTTTTATATTCGCACCAAGGTTGCTGTTTTGATAAATGAATTGATTACTTACCCAACACTCGGGAAGTAAAATTCTTGGAACAAGTTAATCCATTAACAGGCATCGCCTGGGAAATATCGGTGAGTTTTCCTTTCAACTAGATACGACTTCTTGGTGGAGCCGTATCAACAAGTTTCTACTTGGGGAAAGTGGGGACGAGCTTTACGTTTCAGAGTCATGGATTTCATCTGAACTAGGAGTGGTGTAAGTGGCCGAGTAGTGCCGGCCCAGCCTTATTATATTGGCCCAAATGGCCTGGAAGTTCCGCTAAGGCGGTCCATTCCTTAGGAGTTCAGTGTTCGGTTGACAAGTAAATCCGACAGGTTCTCCTCTACATGTAGAAAATGGTGGGGTTGTACTACTACGACTGATCATCGTAAGTGGTCTTCCTGGCGCGGAAAACTCCCGTAATGAGTTCATCATCCAATTGGATAATTTCTGCAAAACTACCCAGAGCACTTCGATAGAAAGGCTACGGTTGGGCGATTGTTGAGTGTTGGCAGGGTCAAGTTTTCAAAATGATGTGTACATCAAATGAAGTATCTCATAACTTCATTTTATTTTGATGATATTTTAAAGGTTGAATCTATTCAAGTATTATCTTGTAGTCTCATCTATGTGATGAACTTTTGAACTAATTATAACTTGAACGATGGTAGTTCAAGTAGTATTTGGAAAAGATATAAGTATATTGGAGTATCTTGTAACTTCATCTTTTGAACTTATATCTAGTAAATAATTATCTTATGCATGAGAAAGATTTTCAGAAAAACGTTGAGACAAGGTTAGATATATGAGATCACCTTGCAACGATATTTTTATACAGTTATACACTGGAACTCTGTGTGTATTATGCATGGAAGAGGACTTCCCATATTTTGAAAAGTATATATGTATATATACATACTGAATATTTTGCGACTTCATCGCATTAAGATATCAACTTGGTTCATTTCTTTTGACCAAGACTTTCATGAGTACGATGAGAAGGCTCATATATTGTTAATCATTATACATATTATTTTGGTGGGCTTGCTGCTCACCCTTGCTTTCTTCTTTCATCACACAACATCAGATAGACAAGATGAATAGGACCAAGCTCCCAATTCGCGAGCGGATAGGAAATGTTCCGCAGTTTCCTATAGGCGTTGATGTCGCTGTAGCTGAGGTAGGAACTACCAATTGGCTAGGCTTTCAACTTTTGATGTATCAGATTATGTATATTTATGAATTGTAATAATGGCAAAGAAATGTAAATTTATTCAGAAACTTGTTTAAGGTGTATTGGCATATAATTGTGGAATAAAATGACTTGTGATTATTTTTGGATATTCATCTCTGAGGCTATAACTTGTGGTGTGTGTGTTTAATGGTGGGGTCACAGTACAGAGTAGTTGATTATTTATTAAAATTGGGTGTTGTTAAGGGAAATGGAACTCGTGACAACCCGGATCCCCGACCCCGGATTTGGGGGTGTTACAGAAGTGGTATCAGAGCTAAGCGTTATAAACCTCAGAGATGATGTGATGTTAAGATAATAAGTTCATTAAGATAATAAGAACTCTTGCCAAGTTCATAGTCGGGCTACCTAACGTAGCACCGATAGTTAAAACCCTTATGGGAACCCTTATAAATATCGTGATAGTAGCGTAGTTCGTTATCGTATATGGTAGCGGGACTCCGAACCCTGAGGTTGAGGAGCAACAACGCGATGATGTTTTATTACTAATTGGAGATCGGATTGTGGATCCGATAGAGCGTCCTAACGCAGGACCGGATGATGTTCATATTGAGGATGTAGCGGTTGAGGATGTTGTCCTAGAAGGGATTGTTGCTGGGGAGGATCCCGTGGAGGATCCTGACAAGAATGAATAAAGGACCACTGATGAATTGATGACCATGGTTAGGTCGACTACCAGAGGTAGGATTGGCCGGTCACTACCGGAGGTTCGTTCAAGTTTGTAAAGATAGTAGCCCTTTAACGCGGCTTACTCGTAAGACTGAATAGTTTGAATGGACAGAGAAATACGAGAAAAGCTTTCAAGAACTGAAGCAAAGATTGGTGATGGCCCCTATGTTGGCATTGCCGGATGGAAAAAGGAGATTTTGTGAATTGTATTGACGCTTCGCATAAGGAATTAGGGTGCTCTTATACAGCACAACAAGGTACTCGCGTACGCGTCAAGACAATTAAGGGAATATAAAATTCGACATCCCCACCCATGAGCTTGGGCTCGTGGCAATAGTTTTGCCCTAAAGATTGGAGGCACTACTTGTATAGAGAGAAGTGCGAGATTTACCTAAGCCATAAGTGCTCTAGTACATTTTCACGCAGAAAGAGCTCAACATGCGCCAAATGAGGTGGTTAGAGCTAATCAAGAATTATGATTGGGAGATTCTTTATCATTCGGGGAAAGCCAATGTGGTGGCTGATGCCCTTAGTAAAAAAGAGAGACTCAAGATGATAATGTCTTTGGGAGAGTTTATAAGAGATTTTGAGAAAATGGAAATAGAAGTGAAGGTAACCGGAGCCGGTACCGAAAAGCTATTTGAGATTGCAATACAGTCTGAATTATCGGAAAAGAACATATTGTGCCAGAAAAAGTGATGAATGAAGGCAGAGAGCCAACAATTAGATAAAAGATTAATACCGAGAAAGATGATAAGGGAATAATGAGGTATTCCTACAGAATTTGGGTTCCAAATGTTCAAGAGCTTAAAGATGAGATCTTAGATGAAAGCTAGTTTGAGGAATAAGAATTAGAGCAAACCCTGAACGTGATAGTCAGGGAGGTCGACATCAAGATAGAAGGAACCCATAACATAATGAAGTGGAAAACAAGGATTTTTAACGTATAAGATAACCCCGATTATGGGAGAAGATTGGAACATTTTATACTGAGAAAACAGAAGTTGAAATAGATAGGGAGAATCAGGATGGTACTCCTATTGGGCAATATTTATGGACCTTTTTAGACAGAACTTAGATTATTATCCCCAACCACCACCCTGAGGAAACAATGCGGTGAGAAATTCTTTCAGGACCTTTAAGTCGCTAAGCTCTTAGAGTTCCAAGGAACAAGCTGACCCAGTCGAGGCAAGAGCTTGGCTAAAGGAAATATAGGAATCACTTGAGATTCTAAATGATGGACGAATCACAAAAGACTGTTTTTGTCACTTACCCTCCTAAGAGAGGGGCCACCCGTTGGTGAAAGACCAAGAAAGGCACGGAGCCAGAGGTTAGAATAAACTGATTAAAGTTCAGTCAATTGTTTTCGGGAAAGTAATTCCCAAGGTTATGGAGATAGTGTAAAAGCTTTAGGGCCAGAACAAAGGCGGACGAGTATGATGAAATATGAAGCTAAGTTGTAAAAGTTGTCAAGATTCGTTCTGATGACAAGAATCCCAGAACGATATGATGTTTGAAGTCAATGATTAGTGGGTTCATGAAATGATGATAAGAGAAAAGAAAATAAAAAGAAACTGATGTGGAAAGGAATATAAAGGCAATAGAGTTTGAGGAATGATAAGGGAGTTGGGTATGAGGAAACCCTAAAGACTCGTAGCAATAGAAATAGAAAAGTATGTAATCATCAGGATGAGGGTGATTCACCATGAGTTAAAGTTAATGATTGAAGGAATAAGAGATACATATATTTTATCCCCTGTAAGTTGGGAGGATTCGAGGAAACCTTGAGATAGTTTAAAGGATAAATAATGAGACACGGATAGACTGAGGAGACAAGGAAGTAATAAATTAGGAAAATTGGATGAAGGAAGTGACCTTCAAGAATGTGAAGTGTAAGACCGGTGGCTTGATACCCAGAAAGGGAGACGCCAGGTATGAAAGATATCCCAACATTGAGATGACTATTGAGATAAACAACAAAAGTAAATAAGGAATTATTAAGAAAAAGTTCACGTTGAACACGACCAATATCTTCCAGAACATCCTTGTTATCGTTACCAAATTAGGCAAGAAAAGAGGATAACCGTTGTTATCTTTTGGAGGCCATATTGATTGACCTCATTTTGAATACAGATGTTATTGTGAAAATTAGGCATATACTATCGAGGTGGGAATGATTGAATAAGACACCCTTATCAGGGATATATGACTTGATTTATCCATGGAAAGATGCATGTACCTTTTTAAAGGTGGAATTAAGGATAGAACATCGGTAACTTAAAACGAATCCTAGGGGAATGCATAAAGGCTGGCATTTCACCCTTAATAGGGATAGTATGAGTTTTGGCAGTATGAATTAGAAAGGATTAAGGTAATAACAATCTTTAAGAATCAGTGGAGAAATTTTTTCAGAAGTATATAGACAATGATTCTGGTATTAATAAATGGTATCTTGATATGCCCTGTATCTAGGGAATACAGGAGGAACGATTCAAGAATAACCTTAGAGGTTTTACAAGGAGAAGGGTAATATTCAAAATTCTCAAAAATAGAAATGTTGATAAAGGAAATATGACGTAATTATAATGATGCCAAGTGGGGCACGTGTTAAACCACGAGAAGGTATGGATCGAACCAGTAATGGTCGAAGTTGTTCAGGGCAATTAGGACTTAAGATAAAAAGATGTTCTAATTATGATTGAGAGTCAGTCGTGACAGTGATTAACCTCTAAAGACTGAGGCAATAACTTATGGAAAAATGGTAATTTTTTTTTACTCATCAGATTTTAAGGAAAACATCTTCACATAAGCTGTGATTGAAATCAGGTAGAAAATTTATTTGGAGGTGGTTAAAATGACATTGACTGTAAGGAAATTTTACTATCAGGAAAGGCCAAAGAGGTGGCCGACACTTTAAAGGTAAGAGGATAATTATAGGCGCTTGTGCCAAAGGAATACAGTGATGATGGTTAAAGCTATGAAGGTTGTATAATGGTTTGGAAGATTGACATTCCTTCTGATGACTGTGCAATACCCAACCGTAATAGTAGTTGGTAAAGGTTTAATTCGTGTAATCGCCATGAGCGGGCTATCTATCTCAGAAGATACTATCTTGAGATAAGCCAGGACCATGTTTCAAAAAGGACTAGACGAACCCTTGAGTTAAGTCTTCTATTTAAGGTATACGATTAAGAATGGTATTAACCTGCTATCCTTGCTTTGACTGAAACTCTTCTGCAATTTTATCTACTTCATGTCATGAAAGTACGCCAGGATCTGGAGTGTTCTCCATGAATCATGAATGGTGATTATGTTAACTCCTTAGAAGGATTCTATACGACATGTATGGACTCCGTATGGTTGGATATTAAGATTTCATGGAAAGTGAATGACGACAGTAGGCCAGTGGTGGACCATAGTAATGCAGCAATGATTCTGCGAGTAATGAGCTGATTACAACCGTGAGAGTTGTATTGGAATGGATGTTGAGGTTGAGTACCACTAATCGGGTCGTGGTAGTGTATAAGTTATCATTGATAGACTAATTAAGTAGAGTATCTACCTATTGAATATTTATTCCCTCTTATCAATAGAGAGTCGTATTACTATACGAGGAAGGTTGCGGTGCAAGCACAGGATGATGTATAAAATGAGATTCCAGATTCGATTTTCGATGTCGAGGGAGTTTCAAAGGTGATTGAGTATAAGCTCGAGGAAGAGCATGGGTCCATAAAATGATGGACGGAATAACAAAAATATTTAGGCACGTGAAATGCGATGCTATAATACTTGATGTTGATATAAATACATATATGTTTTGTTCTTCTATGACAAACCTCTATAGTTCAGAGGTAGGTTCCAAGCCAGATATTTTGTGGCAGTATATTTTTTTTTCATATATACAATTCTCTTCAATTCGTTCTTTTCTCTTCTTTTCATTTTGTATAAGCTGAGAAGAACAACCCTTCCAGAAGGGGAGGTATTGCCGAATGACTATCTATCTGTGTGATAGAAGCCTAGTAAGATACCAGCTATTGTTTAATTGCTTGTCAAGTACTAAAGGCTGGCCACCTTCTGTACTAACTATGCGATATAACAAGTGTTCATCATCATAGTGATCTCTCAATAAATTCTTTTACTTCTATATGAAGGATTAAGCTTTCGAAGATAGAAGCAGCTGAAAAAGGAGTAGTAAAGTTGTGGTGGTATTCGGAATGGAAACACATTCGTGATACTAAGGTTGACGAGGTTATTAAAAGGTTATAGAACGCTAGCGAGCAAAAGTATAACCAGTATAATATTAGGAACGGAAGGTAGTAGCGATTACGAACTGGAAAAGAATGGGTATTGAGAAGCAAAAGCTCTAATGCTAAAAGCTATAATGAGAGTCTGTGCAATAGACTTGAAAGAAATTGGAATGATCACTTAACACGGATTGAGTTTTCTTACGACAATAGATCATATTTCAGTATTGAGATATCGCCTTATGAGATCCTTGAGGGAAGACAATGTCGATCTCCCTTATGTTAGGATGAAGTTGTAGAGCGCAAGATGCTCGGACCAGCAGTGGTCCAAAGGACCAAGGACATGATAGATCTAATCAGAGGACGGCTGGTAGTAGCCCAAGATGGACATGATAAGTATGTTGATTTGACACGAAAGGACAAAGAGTATGAAATAGGGGACCTAGTAATGTTATAGGTATCCCTTGGAAAGGATCGATGAGGTTCGGAAAGAAAGGAAAGCTAAGTCTACAATTTGTTGGACCCTTGGATATATTAAGATGTTTGGGAAGTTAGCATATGAGCTAGCCCTACCCCCGAACAGGTAGCAAGTCATAACGTGTTTCACGTATCAATGTTAAGGAAGTGTAATTCGGATGCCAGATAAATAGGGGCATATGAGCGCATAGGCATGCGACCAGACATAACCTATAGGGAGCAACCAGAAAGGTTTATAGATCGAAAAGGAACAAGTGCTTAGGAGAAGGGTTATCAAACTGTTCAGAGTTTGATGGAAGGACCACAATGTGGGAAAATTTACTCGAGAGTTAGAAAGTGCAATGCTAAGAGAGTATCCCTATTCATTTTCTATCTGATTCTGGGACGGAATCCTTTTAAGGAGGGGAGACTGTAATAACCCCAATTTTTGGAAAATTTTTGAAACCCTTATGAATAGTGTTTTTGCTGAATGAGAAAACTTTTCATGCCACACTAGGTAGGGGTTCTTTTATGGATATTCTGAGATTTTATTGGCACTCTATATGGTATATAAGTGTATGTAAAGATCGTCAGAATCCAATTCCGAACACTTTGATTTTTCCCGGAAATCCACTAGATACGGAAAGAATTGATTATAAGGTAACATGATAAAAAGGATTTAAATTAAAGGATTATAAGAGAGGATCATAAAAGGAATACAATATATTGAGAAAGGTTAAGGGAACCTAAGTAATAAGATCCCGGGTATGATCCCTCAAACGATAAACGAAAATGAAAGTTAAGCGAACCGTATAACAGATCAGCGGTCATTAGGCAAACAATTAGAAGCTAATCAAAGAGATTAGAAGGGATGATGACATAGCAATGTGACAGAAGTATGACATAAGGGGAAGGAGATGTGGTTGATTTAAAACCATACAAAGTCAAGGCTAGAAAGGTAATTAACCAAAAAACAAAACAAAAAGCAACCAACCAAGCCAAAACATTTCATTTTCATCAAAAAACACAAAACCCCCATTTTCTTCATGAAGCTCTCGACCCCTTTTCTTAAAAAATGAAGATCCAAGCTCCACCACTTACTATTTAGCAAGGTATTTATCTAAGCTTCCCCATGGATAGTTACATACTTCCTATAAGTTTAAGCTTCTAATTCCAAGCCAATCTTTTTCTATAAATCATGGAAGAAGATGGTGAATAGTACTTTCTTGAAATTAATTTTTGTGTTCTTGATTTCTTTGAAAGAACAAGCTTGTAGGAGGTTAGATTAAGGCTTCCATGGGCATTTCAAGGATCTTTCATGGATTAAAAGCTCCAAGGAAGGTATAAACTCAAAACCCTAGCTTTGGTTTTGAGTAATTAGGAATGAATATGATTGATATAGTATATGTGAAGCATGAGGCTTGTTTGTTTAAAGTTTGGTTGAGTTTGTAGAGATTAGTTGGTTTTGTGGTGTTTTTGGAGTTGTAAATCTTGTTAATTAGTTAATGAACTTAAGTATAGCTTTTAGTTCATGTTTGAGGGTAGTATAAAGTTGATAATATTGAGTTGTTGGGGCTGTTGGAGTGTGTTTTGGATGGATGTTGGTTGTATGATTGATTTGGGGTTGATTGGTGGTTGTTTTGGAATGGTTTAAATTTGGGAAATCGCGTAAACATAGCCGCCATAATGCCCGATTTACCGTAGACTGTTTTTGTTCTTAACATCAGAACCCTTGAACTCACTGCTAGGTTTTTACCATTGCCATGTTTAGATAGTTCATGTTACGAGCTTCGTTTTGATATGTGGTTCGTTTGATTCCGATGAACGGTTTAGGAGAAACGGCCGTTTTAAGTAACGACGTTTCGCGAACGAACCCTTACCCCTCGCCTTACTTTGAAACATAGGTTAAAGACCTTAAAGGACTAATTGAAGTATGAAAAATTTATGTAAGGTGTAATAGGCAGTTGGTAAGACACTTGCGAAAGAATTGCCTTAAAACTCGTAATGGTTAATTTATTAAAAATGGTGGAGCCGAGGGTACTCGAGTGACTTAAGAGAATCAGTAAGCGCAAAACGAGCGTTAGAGTCTGAGTTGGTTAGAGTATAGATTTACAAGTGACTTTGGTTTAATTCCAACTTACTTGTTGCTTATAGGTTACCAGACTCGTCCCGAGCCATTCGTAACCCCCAGTCGCTCAGGCAAGTTTTCTACCCGTTATAACTGTTGTTGTGATGTATATATGTATATGCATTATCTTGTGATAGATGCATGTTGGTTAATTAGCAAATGTTGCGATATATTGAAGCATGCTGATATGGTATATATATGCATGCCTGTTTCGTATTCTTGCCATATATATCTGTTGGTTCAGTTGATAATACCTATGCTAGAGAATAGCAGTAATTTGCATATATCCATAGTATAGGGACCCAAAGGTGAAAACATTTTCTAAAACCGGGAGTCGAGGATCCCGAGTAGATTTTTATAAATATATATATATATATATATTTATATATATATATATATGGTTATAGTTTTCAAAACTATTAATCGAATAAAGTTTATTCGATAACTTTATTTTATTAATGAATATTTTCTTGAATATTCATTCGAGGACTTATGACTCCTTTATATTATTTATTGAATATTACTTGGATATTCATTTGAGGATGTATGACTCCTTTATTTTATTTAATGAATATTATTTATAATATTCATTCGAGGTATTATGACTCCGCTTATTATTTATTAATATTCTTTATTTTATTAAAGAATAATGTTCGATAATCAAACTTACTTTTGATATTCAAATAAAGATATTACTTTTGTATAAGTATATCTTTGATTATTTATTATTTATTTCAAGTATAAGTTTTAAAACTTCTACTTCAATTATTTTTATAAAGATTATTCTTTATAGGAATATTATTTAAATAATAATATTCAGATATTTTCTAATATATTGGGACTGATTTACCTTGTTAAATCAGCATCACTCCAAACATTCTTAAAAATGTTTTGCGAGTCTTCAAAATGATTTTTAAAAGTTAGAGCGGATCCCAAAACTCATTTTTATATTTAAGATCCTCCTTTTGAAGGGGATTTAAATACTCGCTCAAAACCTGAGGGATCCGGCTCTGTGGTGTGTTTTATATTCGCAACAAGGTTGCTGTTTTGATAAATGAATTAATTACTTACCCAACACTCGGGAAGTAAAATTCTTGGAACAAGTTAATCCATTAACAGGCATCGCCTGGGAAATATCGGTGAGTTTTCCTTTCCAACTAAATACGACTTCTTGGTGGAGCCGTATCAACAAGTTTCTACTTGGGGAAAGTGGGGACGAGCTTTACGTTTCAGAGTCATGGATTTCATCTGAACTAGGAGTGGCGTAAGTGGCCGAGTAGCGCCGACCCAGCCTTATTATATTGGCCCAAATGGCCTGGAAGTTCCGCTAAGGCGGTCCATTCCTTAGGAGTTCAGTGTTCGATTGACAAGTAAATCCGACAGGTTCTCCTCTACATGTAGAAAATGGTGGGGTTGTACTACAACGACTGATCATCGTAAGTGGTCTTCCTGGCGCGGAAAACTCCCGTAATGAGTTCATCATCCAATTGGATAATTTCTGCAACACTACCCAGAGGACTTCGATAGAAAGGCTACGGTTGGGCGATTGTTGAGTGTTGGCAGGGTCAAGTTTTCAAAATGATGTTTACATCAAATGAAGTATCTCATAACTTCATTTTATTTTGATGATATTTTAAAGGTTGAATCTATTCAAGTATTATCTTGTAGTCTCATCTATGTGATGAACTTTTGAACTAATTATAACTTGAACGGTGGTAGTTCAAGTAGTATTTGGAAAAGATATAAGTATATTGGAGTATCTTGTAACTTCATCTTTTGAACTTATATCTAGTAAATGATTATCTTATGTATGACAAAGATTTTCAGAAAAACGTTGAGACAAGGTTAGATATATGAGATCACCTTGCAACAATATTTTTATACAGTTATACACTGGAACTCTGTGTGTATTATGCATGGAAAAGGACTTCCCATATTTTGAAAAGTATATATGTATTTATATACTGAATATTTTGCGACTTCATCGTATTAAGATATCAACTTGGTTCATTTCTTTTGACCAAGACTTTCATGAGTACTATGAGAAGGCTCATATATTGTTAATCATTATATATATTATTTTGGTGGGCTTGCTGCTCACCCTTGCTTTCTTCTTTCATCACACAACATCAGATAGACAAGATGAACAGGACCAAGCTCCCAATTCGTGAGCGGATAGGAAACGTTTCGCAGTTTCCTATAGGCGTTGATGTCGCTGTAGCTGAGGTAGGAACTACCAATAGGCTAGGCTTTTAACTTTTGATGTATCAGATTATGTGTATTTATGAATTGTAATAATGACAAAGAAATGTAAATTTATTCAGAAACTTGTTTAAGGTGTATTGGCATATAATTGTGGAATAAAATGACTTGTGATTATTTTTGGATATTCATCTCTAAGGATATAACTTGTGGTGTGTGTGTTTAATGGTGGGGTCACAGTACAGAGTAGTTGATTATTTATTAAGATTGGGTGTAGTTAAGGGAAATGGAACTCGTGACAACCCGGATCCCCGACCCCGGATTTGGGGGTGTTACAGTTAAGCTTATCCGCCGGGATAAAATCACTACTCGACGGATGATAGATATCCATCGGGATAGAAGAAATAATTGAGTTTGGAGTGGAGACTATTGTAGACTCTATGCAGATTGATGAAAATTTTGGCACAGATGTCTCAACAGTCTCAGAAAGAAAGGGCAAGTGAGCCAATAAATCATCTAGAAGATGATGCTCACTTATATGGATTTTTGGCTTCTCCAAGAGAGTTAAAGATGGAGAATTTGGAAGTGATGTGTTTATCATGTCAACATCCAATGAGTGTGTGGGAGAATTTGGTGTTTCAGGTGCTTCAATTATATGAGATTTTGGCTGTGACTCCATATTTATTGGAGCCACATCAACCTGACTTTGAGAAGGTGCAGTGACTGGGTCTTTTGAACCATTTTGCACAGTGTGTGAACCCTGTGCTTCCCCAAGGGTTTTTGGTTTCTTCTTTTTAGTATAAGTTTGGGGTGAGCTTGTGTCCCTTACCCTTTTTGACCTGTGCTCTTGGCTGAGAGCTTGTTTCAATGGTAACATCCTTTTGGGAGGATGAAACCAGTAATGAGCTAATATCCTTGTTAAGCACTGCAGTTTGTTGAGAAATTGTAGTGTGGCTAGGCTGGGAAACTCTCACCTCTCCATCCTTATTCTTAGGGCTTCTTTAATTTTCACCCTGTCCCTCACCTTTCTTACCCACCTTCACACTCCCCTCTTTAGGTTTGGTGGATTTTACAACTGATTTTGGTGGATTTTACAACTGATTTCTTTTGAAAGAAATCAGAGGGGACTTTTTTAGCTTTGGATTTAGAAACTTTTGTTGGTTTGGTAGCTTGGGTAGGCAACTGTTGGGTCATTGACACAGTTTCCATAGCTACACTAGAAAGCAAAGAAATTTGTGAGGTTGGAAGAGTGGAGACAGAAGAAATTACCTTACTTACCTGAGGTCCCTCCATTACTGAAAAGTAGTATAAGGGAACCTCCTTGTGATGGTTTGCTCTGTTTAAATATGCAATTACCCTTCTTTTTTGAACCCAACAATTTAACTTGTTGGTTGGCTTCTCAATCACAATATCTTCAATAAGATGGTTAGCAAGCATCATAAAGAATCTAGCATAATAGACACTTTTACCTCTCTTATTGACCTCTCCTAACTTAAAGCCTAACTCAAACAGAACCAAATCACTGAAATTAAAGTACTTATCAGTAACTAGCATGTAAATCATGTTAAGCATAGAGATGTTTATAGAGTCAAAGTTACTAATTTTATCAGAAAACACCTTAGTTACTACATCACACAGGTAACTCCATTATTTCCTAAGACCCAACCTCATAATTTCACTTAATATAGAAGTAGTGAGTGCATAGCCCATGGAATTAAGCATATTAACAATGTCAGTGTCTGTGTGTGGAGCAGTTACAGTGTTATCAGGGATCTTAAAGCATGCTTTAAAAATATCACTATTTATGCAAAACTGCTTACCTTTCAGAGTGAATGTGATGGTCTTGTCTATCGATTCGTACACTGGAGTTATCCATATCTCTTCAACAACCTCACAGTAAATGGTGGGTGATTCCAGCATGGCATAGTTGAGTTTGCAGTTCTTCACAAAATCCATCATTTTATGATAGTCACTAGACTGTTGAATCTCCTTGTTCACCAAAGCTGAGAAGTTGTTTTTCTCATAGATATAACCGGTTTGAGACATGATTTTCAGTACAGGTGCCATTGTTAGAGATTTGGAATTTGCAGAGAGAGAGTTTGCTTTTAAGAAGAAAGAAATTAGAGCAATTGAATCTTGAGAATGATAAAAGAAATGAATAAAAGTGAATTTGCTTTTATAGTATCTCAGAAAATAACTGTAAAAAATAATAAAGTAAAATAAAGTAACCAATAAAAATTTCCCAAAATAGCCGTTTAAAAATAATTAAACTGTAAAAATTCCGGCACTTATACGTCGTGTCATGCTTACAAGCTGTAAGTATACTCGATGGATAATGTTCAGGGAATTAACGGCTAGGATTGAGATAATTCGACGGATGAGGATAAATCAGTTATCCGTCGAGTTATAAAATATTCCAGAAAAATAATTGATTTTATTTGATAAATTGTATTCCGATGGATGATCAAACTCGATGGATAATGATCATCCGTCGGGATGTAAATTTTGACTTAGCCAAAATTTCATCCAAAATAGAAAAATTAATTAAATTTCTGGCTGCTTAACAGCTTGCAAAATATCTGAACTGATTCAAGAATAATTAAGCATACCTAATTCACTTACCAACCTTGAGAAGGTGGATTCATCCAGTGGCTTGGTAAATATATCCGCAAGCTGCTTTTCACTTAGAACAAAATGCAGTTCCACAGTACCATTCATCACATGTTCTCTTATGAAGTGGTACTTGATGTCTATGTGCTTTGTTCTTGAATGCTGTACTGGATTTTCAGTGATGGCAATTGCACTTGTGTTATCACAGAAAATAGGAATCCTATCCACTTGTAGACCATAGTCCAACAATTGTTTTTTCATCCATAAAATATGTGCACAGCAACTACCAGCTGTAATATATTCAGCTTCAGCTGTAGAAGTAGAAACTGAATTTTGGTTTTTTACTGAACTAGGACACAAGCTTGTTTCCTAGAAATTGGGAGGTTCCTGTTGTACTTTTTCTGTCTATTTTACACCCTGCATAATCTGCATCTGAATAACCAGTTAGATCAAAACCAGAATCTCTAGGGTACCAAATGCCAAGGTTTGGTGTTCCCTTGAGATATCTGAAAATTGCCTTAATAGCTACCATGTGAGATTCTCTAGGATCAGCCTGAAATCTAGCACAAAGACAAGTAGCAAACTTTATATCTGGCCTACTAGCTATTAAGTACGGAAGTGAACCAACCATGCCCCTATAACTTGAAATATCCACAGACTTTTCAAGTAGTGTTTAATTCAAGCTTAGTTGCAGTGGCCATGAGAGTTTTTGCAGATGTGCAATCCATTAGATCAAACTTCTTTAAAAGATCATGAATGTATTTAGTTTTACTAATGAAAATTCCATCACTAACTTGCTTAACTTGTAGACTAAGAAAGTAAGTTAGTTCTCCCATCATGCTCATTTCATACTTACTTTGCATCAATTTGGCAAACTTTTTACAAACTTTTTCATCTGTAGAGCCAAATATAATATCATCTACATAAATTTGAACAAGTATACTAGAGTCATTAACATTTCTAAAGAATAAAATTTTATCCACAGTACCTCTTGTGAAGTGATTTTCCAAAAGGATCTTTGATAAAGTGTCATACCAGGCTCTAGGTGCTTGCTTCAGTCCATAGAGTGCTTTCAAAAGATAGTAGACATGATTTGAGAAATTTGGATCTTCAAAACCAGGAGGCTGACTGACATAGACTTCCTCTTCCAAATCTCCATTTAGAAAAGCACCCTTGACATCCATTTGATAGACCTTGAAATTGCTATGGGCTGGATAGGCTAAGAAAATTCTGATGGCTTCAAGTCTTGTAATAGGAGCAAAAGTTTCATCAAAATCTATTCCTTCTTGTTGACAGTAGCCCTTAGCAATCAATCTAGCTTTGTTCCTGACCACTATGCCATTTTCATCCATCTTATTTCTGAATACCCATTTGGTGTCAATTGGATTCTTTCCTTTAGGCTTGGGTACCAGCTTCCATACTTTATTCCTTTCAAATTGGTTTAGCTCCTCCTGCATAGCTAAAATCTAATCAGGATCCAACAAAGCTTCTTCTACCTTCTTTGGTTCTTCCTTAGATAGGAAGTTGCTATATAGACATTCTTCTTGAGTTGCTCTCCTTTTTTGAACTCTAGAAGATACATCACCAATGATGAGCTCAACGGGATGATCTTTTCTCCATTTTATTTGTTGAGGTAGATTAGCTCTAGATGAAGAGGCCTCATTGTTGTCTTGATGTGTAGCTAAGTTTTGATTATTAGAAACTCCCCCTGAGTTTATGGATCTTTGATTTGAGAAAGGGGAACTTTCTGTAAGTGATCTATTCTGACTTTTAGTTTCTCTTGATGACCCGACGGATGGTGCATTTTAAGTTCTGACGGATGAAGTTGATTGTCTCCCGACGGATAAAGCAGATTGTCTCCTGACGGATGAAGCATTTTGCAACTCGACAGATGTTGAATTTTATGCTTCATTAGTAGTAAATTTTTCTGCAATATCCTTTGTCATTGTTTCCTGATCACTTTCATCATCACTATCATCACTAACCATCTCTACATTATCAAATTTGAGACTTTCATGAGAATCTTCATCTTGCAGTCCTTCAATCTTTTTATCATCAAACACAACATGTATTGATTCCATAACAATGTTGGTTCTAAGATTATAGACTCTATATACTTTTCCCACAACATATCCAACAAAAATTCCTTCATCTGCTTTAGCATCAAACTTCCCATTTTGATCAGTTTGATATCTCAAGATATAACATTTGCAGCCAAAGACATGAAGAAAATTTAGAGTTGGCTTCTTTTTCTTGAAAAATTGATAGGGTGTCATACACTTTGCTTGATAACCAAAGAAATATTCTAAGTATGTTGGTAACTTTGATTCTTCAAGCATTGTCCTTGTAGCTTTAATAAGTGATCTGTTCTTTCTTTCCACTACTCCATTTTGTTGTGGAGTTCTTGCTACAGAAAACTCATGCATAATCCCATTCTCTTCACAAAATGCTCTCATAAAAGAATTCTTGAACTTAGTTCCATTGTCACTCCTGATTCTTCTAACTTTAAAATCAGGATGATTGTTGACTTGCCTTATGTGATTGATGATGATTTCACTAGCATCATCTTTAGACTTTAGGAAATATGTCCATGAG
This sequence comes from Apium graveolens, assembly GCF_009905375.1. Classification (NCBI taxonomy): domain Eukaryota; kingdom Viridiplantae; phylum Streptophyta; class Magnoliopsida; order Apiales; family Apiaceae; genus Apium; species Apium graveolens. The sequence continues at coordinate 174,129,739 of NC_133657.1, forward strand.
AACTTTGAAAAATCATCTACAATTACTAGGCAATATCTTTTCCTAGAGATGGACAACACATTGACTGGTCCAAACAAATCCATGTGTAGCAATTGTAGAGGTTCTTTAATTGTTGAATCAAGCTTCTTCCTGAATGATGCTTTAATCTACTTTCCTTTCTGGCAGGCATCATACAGTCCATCCTTAGTAAACTCTACTTGAGTAATACCTCTAACCAGTTCTTTCTTGACAATCTCATTCATGGTCTTGAAGTTTACATGGGACAACTTCTTGTGCCACAACCAACTTTCATCTTGACTTGCTTTACTGAGAAGACAAGTGACATATTCTGCATTTGACGAGTTGAAGTCAGCTAGGTACACATTTCCTTTCCTCACTCCAGTGAGAACCACTTTGTTGCTTCTTTTGTTTGTCACAACACAGCCTTCTGAATTGAAAGTTACTAAATTGCCTTTATCACAAAGCTGGATGATACTCAACAAATTATGCTTGAGACCATCCACTAAGGCAACCTCCTCAATGATGATATTGTCTTTAGAATCAAGCCATATACCACTGTATAACCCTTGTTGTTATCTCCAAAAGTAATACTTGGGCCAGCTCTCTCCTTGAACTCTGTGAGCAGGGTAGAATCTCCAGTCATGTGTCTTGAACAACCACTATCCAAGTACCATAGATTCTTCCTGTTTCCCTGCACACATCAAAACCAAATCAAGTTGATTTTGGTACCCAAGTTTCTTGGGTCCTGTCTTGGTAGCTTTCTTTTTTGTTTCTTAGGTTTGATCTCATTTGACTTGGGGATATCAAATTCATCCTTAGTTATCTGAGTTGGATCTTTGAAACCATTCATTAAACCATAATTATCATGCATGTTTTGATTAACAAGAAAAGGCATGCTATTTGCAAACATGTTATTCCAGTAAGGCATGCTAAATGGCATTTGAGGCATACTAAATGCAGCATAATAAGGATTAGGTGCAAATGGCATATTAGCAAATTGTGCATTCATATTCTATGCAGACATAGCATTCATAGGCATAGAAGGCATGGCATTCATGTTGGGAAAAGAGGATGGTACAGATGTAGGAGTAGGCATATCAAGTTTGCAATTAACAGACAGATGATTAACACTACCACACTTCACACAGATTTTTCTTGGAGCATATTTATCAGGTGTGTAGTTGTTATGTTTGTTAATCCCTACTTTCCCATTTCTATTATTTTTCTTTTTAGTTTCTATTTTAACCTCAATCTTTTCTAATCTATCATTCAATTGCTTGATAGACAGAGGACCAACATTCACTTTCTTCTCCTTCTTCACTTGACTTGATTCTCCTGGAATAAAGTTCTCGGAAACTGATCCATACTTCTCATTTAACTTGGCAAGTTTGGCTTTACTCACAGGTTTGCTCACAGCCGACGGATGAGGATTTGTGCCACTCGATGGATAATACTTTTGATTATCCGACGGATGACTCTCATCATTCGTCGAGTCAACATCTGTTAGCAATCCTTCAACCAAATTGGATTCCAGCTTCTCTTTACTCTTTTTCCAGGATGCATCACAAAAGGACTCAATATCTTGAACTTTAGTGATTTGAGCATGAACATCTATGGATGATTTCCATGCCTTAATCACCTCTTTTTCTCGTTCAAGTTGCTTCTTCAAAATATCTTCTTTCTTCAAGGACTCAGTTAATTCATCCTTAGCAATCTTACATTCAATTCTCAATTTTTCAAATTCAATAAACTGAGACTCTAGCACATTATTCCTCTCACTTAAAAACATATTGTTTTCTTTAATTTTAGCATTTTCCTTAGTGAGGGACTTAAGTGTAACACGCAAATGATATAATTCTGTGGACATGTCATTGATTGCATCATTACACTCAGCTTTAGATAAATGTGCTAGGTTAGTGGTGATTACCTGATTACTTGAAGAACTTGTCTCTGTTTCATCAGACTTGGCCATTATGGCTAGATTGACATAGCTGACATCTTCATCTTCATCCAGACCATCTGCTGCCCAATCATTTTCTTATGTAATAAAAGCCCTTTCCTTTTGTTTGAGCAACATAAAATACTTCTGCTTATAATCCACAGGCTCAAACTTCTTCTTGCTGGAATCTGGCTTTCTACACTCACTGGCAAAATGTCCTGCCAAGCCACATTTGAAACATTTGATTTTTGATTTATCCACCATGTTTCTATTTGGCTTAGCTGCTCCAAAGTTCTTCTTGAACTTGAGCTTGGCAAATCTTCTGGAAAGAAATGCAAGATGTTCATCAATATCATCCATATCATCTTGGCTCAAAGAATCTTCATTATCAGCTACCAGCCCCTTGCCCTTGTTTTCACAGACCTTTGTAGTAGACTCAACAGCTTCTACCTTCACCTCTTTCTCTTTCTCCAACTCAGCAACCAGTGTTATGGACCCTCCTTTCTTCCTTCCTTTATCCATCCTCTCATCTTGCTCTATTTCAAGCTCATAAGTTTTTAGGATGCCATACATTCTCTCCAAAGTAAACTTCTTGTAATCTTGATAGTTTCTCAATGAGACTGTCATTGATTTCCATTCCTTTGGAAGAGATCTAAGGAACTTGAGATTGGAGTCTTTTGTCTGATAGACTCTTCCATGCAACTTCAGAGTATTTAGCAGTTTTTGAAATCTACTAAAAATGTAAGTGAGAGACTTACTATCTTCACAATGAAAGTGCTCATATTGCTGAATTAGCAGCTGCATCTTATTCTCCCTTACTTGCTCAGTACCGTCACATATAATCCGAATTATGTCCCAAACCTCCTTGGCTGTTTTGCAGTTAATGATGTTATCAAACATATCACCATCAACTCCATTAAATAAAATATTCATGGCCTTCTTGGCTTTCCTGACTTGCTCAATATCAGGATCTGACCATTCATGCCTAGGCTTGGGAACAGATGGTTCATTGCCTGTTGCAGCTCCCATAGGCATATGAGGACCTCTCTCTATGCAATCCACATAGGCCTCATCTTGAGAAAGAAGATGTAGGTGCATCTTCTCCTTTCAGTGGTGATAATGTCTTTGTCCAGAAGTGGAATCTTGACTCCAACATCCTTCTTGTTCATCTTGCTGTTTTGTTGTGATCTTTAAACTCTTTTTACTTCAAGAGCTTGCTCTGATACCAACTGTTATTCCCTAACAATACAACAAGAATTACAGAAGGGGGGGTTGAATGTAATTCTGACTTCTTTTTGAGATTAATTAAAAATGGTTCTAACTTAATAATATATAAGTGTTTGATCTGCAAAGTGCAGAATGAAAGAATTATATAAATCAAAGCACAAGTAATAAAAACACAAGTCTTTAAAATTTTCTGGTGGATTTGAATGTATCCACTAGATATATATATATATACATATATATATATATATATCAAGAGAACCCTGTGAAGCTTGAATAGCTCACAGCTGCTTTACAAGTGAACAACTAAACTTGCAGAGAAATGATACAGGATACATCTTACAAATGTTTCTCTGAAAATGTGTTTTGCTTAGTCTATTATTGTTGTTGTTCTTCTTGCTAAAATTGGTTTATATATCACCAAGTTTACATAGAATAAGACAAGATAATAAAACAAAACCTATCAAGTCTAACTTCATGTTGCTTCACTACTCTATTCCAGCATCTTTGAAAATTTTCATAACTTGCATGGAAATGGTAATGCTTCTTTGTTCTCAAAACCCTGTTAAACAGGCTGCCACATTCCTTTTGCAAACACTTCACGCATATGATTGTGTTGTCACTGTCAACAGATATTTGAATTGATCATCCGTCGGGTACATGCTTGTTATCCGTTGGGTAGCCTTGTTGATCATCCATGGGGTAGCTTTGTTGATCATCCGTTGGGTAGCTTTGTTGATCATCCGTCGGGTAGCCATTTATCACTTGACTCCATTTCATTTGAGCAAAATTACAAGACATCTTATATTTACATTTAATCAACTTATTCTGCATATCTACTTGCAGTCTACATGATTCATAAGCTACTACATAATCTATACAAAGTTGTTTGCAGAAATGTGCTACATTACTTATTGTTACAAAAGCTACTCACCTGATGGATATCAATTAGTCATCTGTCGGGACTATACTGAGTCATCCGTCGGGACTATAATTGATCATCTGTCGGGTGCTACAAAATTCACTAAGTTAAATCTACTAAGGTGTTTTGTTTGGCTTATCATCAAGTACACAACATATTCCTAACACACGTAAATATATAAGGCACGTATCACATAATTCATATAACATACGACTTAGTTCGTCAAAACATTCGACTCGATGCGTTTAAAACTAAAATCAAGTCGAACTACGACTTTTTGATATTTACGCGACTCAGAAATGTTTACAAAATCAAGCGATCTTTCGAAATAAAAGATTTTATGTCTCGAAAGTATTTTTAATAGAAGCAAAATATTTTTCTGAGTCTAGACGCGTTCGTTTCGTATTAAACAGATGAACAGTCTATTTATTATGAATAAAATAAGAATAATTCAATTAATAATATTAATTTAACTTAAATACCTTTATATAATTTTAAAAAGCTCAAAATTATTTTTTAAATCATTATTTAATGTAATTATAAATAATTATATTTTATTTAACCATTTATAGATAAAATAATTAAATGAATTATTTAATTAATTAGATCCATAAATAATTAATTAACATAAATTATAAGTAATTAAATCAAATTCGGATTTTTAAACATAATAAAAGAAAATAATTTCTAGAGTTTAAAATAATTTAGTTAATTATTTAAAAATAATTAACCAAATTATTTTTGTATTTAAAATCAATTTTTGGAAATTAAAAATGAATTTTAAATTATTTTAGAATTAAAATTTGCACAAACAGCTTTTAGATTTGGGATTGGGGAAAGTAAGGATCAAAGGCGGGTCGGAATAAAAGTAAAGCGGGTCAGACTTCGGACCCTGAAGAACAACCGGATCTCGGCCCAGAATCAGGCCATCGTCGGTGAGTTTCTGGCCGCCTCCGATGAGGGTCAAAACCCAATGTATTGCACTCGATTTTTTCTGCAGTTCGTTCCTCAGTTTCCCAGAATCGCAACTAACACATCAACAACAAACAACGACGATCAATCGTCGATCTTAGGCTAATTCGAACGGGGCCGACGGAGAATTTCGGCGAAGCTCGATTCCGAGTAAACTTGATCAAATCAAAACAATTTATATATGGAATTGAAGCCAAGAATCATATGAATATGTCCCAGTCAATCATTCCAACTAATAATTCAAGAACAACTCAGAAAATTAAATCAAAAATTTAAGAAAACCATGAGCTCGAACTAGTAATTCTAGAAATAAAACAACACAATTCTATACATAAATCGACTGCATACAATCAGATAAAGCTATTTATAACCTTAAAATGAATGAACAATCATAAAAAACAAAACCCCAAATCGGGTCAAGAACCCTAAAAATCAAATTTTAATAATTACCAATCGTTTGGTGATTTCGATGATGGATTATGAAAGAAGAGATTGAGAGCTTCGTTTTGGTTACTCATACTTCAATTTCTGAGATCTACATCACCTTCAAATTTGAGTTTGATTCTCAAGAACACGAAGAACAAATTTTCAGAGAATTTTCAGAATTTTTATTTATTTTCCTGATTTTTATATAATAAAATAATAATTAAATAATAAATAAAGAATATTTATATTTATAAAATAATACCCCCAAAATTATTTAGGGCCTAATTATATCATTTAATAAAAATAATTAGCCCAAATTAATAATTACAGGAAATGATTTTTTTAACCCAATAAATACAAAAATTATGTCAAAAATTACGAATAATCCAAAAATGCAAAAATATTGAATATTTGATAGTTCCATAATTTTATAAAAATAAAAATACGATTTTGTGGGCTTTTTACGTCCCGGTAGGGTCCCGGAAAAGTCATTTTTCACGAAATAAGACACTTTTTAAATTAACAGGATGTTCGGAAAATCATTACGATACATGCCATATGATGCAGGATAAAACCAATTGATCTATATTAAATACCAAACCTGTATTATAATTAAACATGTATTTATAGATACATATATATCTAATCCCCTTTTATACAATTAACCAGGATCTTTTTAGGTTAAAATATGAAAACAAGAACAACACTCTACTTTTATTACAAACCAAATTTAAAATCTCACAGAACTCTCTTTATTACAAACCATTGTCTAAACAAGTTTTAAACTAACTTCACTTTTATTCAAACACACACTATATCTATCTACACTATACCTGTTCAGGTAACTCAAAGCTTTCTTCCTGAATCGGGATCAGCACATTTGGTATAATAGGGTCCCGCTGCTTGATTCGTTTCTTTACCACGCGAGTCCTGATAGGTTTCTTTTTCCTTCCTAACTGAAAACAATAAGGTGAATAACAACAAAAAATGGGGTGAGCCATAAGTTGCTCAACAAGTCCACAATATATAAGCAGTGTTATAATAAACTAAATGAACCGGTAATTTGGTTAAATCTGCAAAGATATAACCTCGCAAGAAGAGAACAAAGGCCATTGTTGGTGAGTATCAATAAACTAAACTGGACACAAGTTCGCACCTATATCCTGCTGATCAACCAGGATACAGTGCAGATCCATACCTCAATGTATAGATCCATTCGGGTACCCAGGCTCTACGGCCCAATACAAGGATCCATTTAATTCCCGGTCCTTAGGATCAAATGTAAACCTGATCCTAATCGTCACCATCCAGTCCATAGATGAGAAACCGGAACGATCGGTATGCTTTGACGTATCTTAATATCAGAATATATCATGATATATGTATATATATATATAATCTATTGAATATTAATAGAGGATTCAACGAATTAGGAGAAATCAGGAATCGAAATGAGATATGAACAAAGGAATAATAATTGTGTATCAGTGTTTATGAACAGAAATTATCAGTGTGTAACTACAACAAGAATCTGAAAGCAATTCACTATTCTAAATTTAGAATAGGGGAAAAACTTGCCTTTCACGCGATCTACCACAAATATATCACCTTCCTCTATCACCGGCTCGATCCGCCTTGTTGGCTTCATCTCTATCAAAGAAATAGGCTTATTTAGTCAACTCGTATCTCAATCGCCTCTCAAACCGACTTCACATAGCCCTTATCGTCTACCCGTACGCGTATAATTGACTCGTATAAAAATTAATAACAATTAGGACTCGATGAACCACATAATTCATACAGCACATAAGTCACATAGTCATCCTAGGTTTAAAATAATTTTTAGAATCGAAATCGACTCACTATTCGCATCTCTGAACAATATCTGGCTCGTTTCTTATTTTTGCGGAATTTATTGGACTCATCTCTATAAGTAATAAGGATTATAAGTAAATAAATATCAAAAGTCGTCTCGTTTCTAAAAGAAATTAGGATTTAAAACTATTTTTAATGAAAACAGATCATTTTTCTTAGTCGAAGGGCTTTCATTTCGCTTAAATTGGATAAACGGTTCAATTATTGCTCGATAAATAAGAATAAATCAATTTATTATTCAATATAATTAATTATTCAAAATAATTGAACCTCAAAAATATTTTTAAAAAATTATTTAGGAAAAATCAGAATTAAAAATGATTTTTCCTTAATTTTTGGAATTAAAATAAATTTATTATAAAAATTGAAAATGATTTGATTAATTATCAAAATAATTAATCATTTTTAAATAATTAATTTCGAATTTTTGAAAATATTTTAGAATTATTTATAATATAAATCAATTAATTAAATAATTAATTAATCAATTTATAAAATAAATGAAATTGATTGTTATAATTAATAAAAATAAAAATTCAGGAACATTTGTCATAGATGAAATTTCTGACAAATTGGATCAAACACGGGTCAAACAAACGGGTCAAACGGGTCAAAATCCGGGTCGTGAAGAACACGCTGGATTTTGCCCAGAAACCGGCCATCGGAAAACTTTCCGGCCAACTTAATTTAGGCCAAAATCGACATCGTTTGGTCTGTTTCTTGACTGAAATTGATTGCAAATCACTTCAACATCATGAACACATTGTTCAATCACCGGAATCATCCCTGAATCCCAACCTCCAATCAAACTGACATAAACTCCGGCCAACACCCGATTTTCTTAGTTTGTACATATAACTTTGATTTTAATAGCTCAAATCAAAGCTTAGAACCTCTACAATCTAAGCCCTAACATCTCAGTAACCAAAAATCATTCAAACTCAAAAGCGATCAAATCAAAATTAAGTATAAACCCTAGAAATTGAAATTGAAAAATAACGAATTAATACATGAAATTGATATCAGAAACAGAAATAACATATCAAAACCTTTGATTTGAGTACTTAAACGAATTGATTTGGTGTAGAAATCAGATCAAAATCACGGTTTAATTGTACAACCCGAATTCAAAACCCGACCCGAAAAATAGAGAATTTTCAGATTTTTCAGAATTTTTGATAATTTAATTATAATTAATTAATAAAAATTAGGCTATTTATAATAGGTAAAATAAGACTCCTAATTAAAATTAAGGCCCTAATTATACATCTAATAAAATTAATTGGCCCATAATGTATAGTTTTTAAGTATTAATTTCTAATTTTTAAATATTTAATATATACAATATATATGCCAAAAATTTCTAAAATTGTGAATAATTAAAAAATACAAAGAAATGATATATTTGAAGTCCCATAATTTTATAAAAATAAAAATGTGATTGTTGTGGGGTTTTAACACCCGAAGGGACCCGAAAAAGTCATTTTTCACGAAACGAGAAAATTTGTAAAATATCTAGATGTTCAGAATAACGCGATGGTACAAGCCATTCTAGGAAAAATAAGGCCAATTATTTTATTTGAAATATCAGCTATTAAAACGTAGTTCAAGTCATATAACTTTTGATCTAAAAGCTTTCAACACGAAATAAAATATCCGATAAATATGCAGAAAATATCCTAACGATACAGAACACACGTAGCACATAGCAGTTAGGGTTTTATGACTAATTACACATAAATGACATAATAAATCACATACTTTATCTTTATTATGATATAATACAAGCGTAATTTCCCAGTCGTTACAATGTCATAGTAATTTAAGTCATTATTTTGATACATGAACTCCAACAACATATATATCTTATAAATGTGTCTTATTATTAAAATAATAATATTTTGAATTACAATTAGAGGGAGGGAAAATATGAGAAGAGAGGGATATTGATGGAAATTATTATTTTTATTGATAAAAATAAAATAGGACATCCATATTGGTGCCTAAAAATTAAAGCATTTTATAGATTTTCCAGTATAAAAGATTAAACTGAAAACAATATCATAATAAAATCCATCATTTGCTGAGGTATCTGGCAAACCTGAAGAGCAAGTCCAAGATTGCCTTAAAATGATGTCCTTATTCAAAATTTAAGACATTTTGAATAGATGAGTGCTCCAATAATGTCATTATGGTGACTTAAAATACTGGGAAATCTATGAAATGCTTTAATTTTAAGTCACCATAATGACATTGTTGGAGCACTCATCTATTCAAAATGTCTTAAATTTTGAATAAGGACATCATTTTAAGTCAATCTTGGACTTGCTCTTCAGGTTTGCCAAATACCTCAGCAAATGATGGATTTTATTTTGATATTGTTTTCAGTTTAATCTTTTATTTTGGCGAGGTTGAATAAAGTATTTGAAATGGGAGATAAAATATTTTGTAAAAGAAAAACTTCTTTTAATATAAACTCAATTGATTCGCTTCATACAAAGTAGTAGTTGGATACATACTTTATAAGCCTCCCTAAATAGATACAATATTAAACTCTTAACTCTATTTATTCTAGAGAGGTAATTTTTAGAATTTCAAAATTCTAGGTACGTATGTTAGACTTTTTAGAACTCCTAAAAGATATTTCAACACAATTCTAACGTTACATACTATATAAATTAAGTTTATATTTTCAACACCCGCCCCCCTTAAACTTGAGTTGTGACTCCAAGAGCGCTTCTTAACATTTTGAACATGTCTTTCTTGAAGGGTTTAATAAAGATATCTGTCACTTGAGTATGTGTCTGTTGTGAAAGACATGCCTGTACTATAACAAGATAAGTCATATTGACAACCCTAAGATTTAGTTGAATGATAGTCTAAATCTGTATTTTATATTGTATTACTTGAATTTATAAAAATGTTAAAGATCAGACTGGAGTATTTTTCTGTAAACAGTCTCAAGCCTAAGAATAAACTCTGGAAGAATATCAACAAGATCATGCCTCAGAGAAAAGGTGAAGAGGCTTGGAGTTGAATAAATTTGTTTTGGGAAAAATGTTCTAAGTCAAGATATCTATAGGTCACATATCAAATCATATAGAGAAGTCATTCGAGAATTCCAGAATGACTTATCGAGAAGTCCAAATTGGCTTGTAGAGAAGTCCCAGAGATCTCGACAAGTAAAAATGAATATATGAAGATTGGAGATATCGACAAGTCAATTTCTCATTAGAGATCTCAGAGATATCTACAAGTCAAAATATATATAGAGATCCCTGAGATATCGACAAGTCATTTTGCATATAAAGAACTCAAAGATATCGACAAGTCAAAATGAAAAAAATGAAGATTGGAGATATCGACAAGTCAATTTCTCGTTAGAGATCTCAGAGATATCGACAAGTCAAAATTTATAGAGATCTCAGAAATGTCGACAAGTCATTTCTACACGCAGAGTTTTGGAGACCTCGACAAGGTGAGTTCACTAATAGAGAACTCAGAGACCTCGACAAGTCAAAGACACTTATAGATAACTCAGAGATCTCGATAAGTCATTATACTTATCGAGATGTCAGTTCTCTATAGAACAAACTAAGATCTTGATATGAACCTCAAGTACAGAATGCAGACCAGTAAAAAATTCAATATTATCAATCAATAAATGATCTAATCACTTAGATTGAAAAGTCTACAAAAGCAGCTTGAAGAGTGCAAGATCAAAGGCCAAGATTAACTGACAAAGGGAAGTCACAGTCCTACACAATTTACAAAGATTCACTAAGCCATAAATGGAAAGATTTAGAGATAAATTAAAGCAGGGTTTAGTACATCTTATTGCATGCTGTGTAAACCTGTGTTTACTAATCTATAAAGTAAGCACTGGTCCTTTGTTTTAGTTGTAACAAACAGATCTAGATTTTCTTGAAACTCTCTCAAGATAGAAGCCGAGTTCATTACTTATAAAAGAACCCAGAAATTTGTAGCAAGACATACTTAATTTTAATACAAAGTTAAGCAGGTTTTGAAAATATTGTGTTTGTTATGCATGCTTTATTATTTCTATTAAACACAATATCTCTACAAAGTAATCTGCTTTGTTCACCATCCACAATAGTTTGAAAAAGGCTAAAATATCCAAAACACATTCACCCCCCATGGTATTCAATATCTAACAAGTGGTATCAGAGCATAATCTGAAAGTAAAATAGATCAAGATCTTGAAAGAATGAATACACAAAAGATAAGCAGTATAAAGATACCAACCTTTGATAAGACTAACTATACATTATGGAAGAAGAAGATGATGCTATTTCTCAGGATAGTCGACCCCTTGTACATTCAGATTCTGAAGAATGGACTTTTTACTCCTATGGAAAGGATTGAAGAGTCTACAGATGGAGACTTGGTCATCCCAGCTCATTATGGTCCTAAAGATCCTTCAAAATACACAGGAGCTGAGAAATAAAAAGTCTCTCTTGACAGTGGTTTGCAATTATTCTGATAGAGTCACTTGACAATGTTATGTACAACAATATTGTCAACTGTGACACAACCAAGCAAATTTGGGAGAAGATTGAAATACTGTGTGAAGGTATAGAGGAAGTTAGGTTAAACCAAAGGAGAATACCGGTGTCTCAGTATGAGGGTTTTATGGCAAAACCAAAGGAGAGTATTACTAATGTGTTTGAAAGATTCAATAAGCTGATTAATGACTTGCAACTTCATGACAAGTTGTGGCGCCCTCCAAACCCGGGTCAGAAGTTTGGGGTCCACACACACACCTTATTTAAAACCTGCTTATAACAATATTAAAGATAATAATAATATGCAATGACCCTATTTACTAGCTACCACGGATCGCAACAGGTTAAAGTATGCACACAATCCAAGCACACTAATATATTACAAACCGTTTAAATCCCAACTATTCCAAACTCAAACTGAGTATTAAACATTATTACAACCTTTTACAGACTTAAATTATTCCAAAAGAAGCCTACTAGCTCAGCTTCCTCAACCCGAACCCCTAGCTCTCGCGCTGGACTGGGGATCCTCTTTACCAACTGGTTCCTTTTTAACTGGAAAGAATATAAACAACATTGCACAAATGAGCTAACTAGCTCAGCAAGTCACAATGACAAACTGAGAATAATGATCATCAAGTGAACATGATTATGATATCAAGTGAACAATGGATTATGATTTAGAATTGGATATTATACTTTTAATTTAAAAACCAAGGTTAGGCTGCTGATCAGTCACGCACTAACCCCGAGCAAGGCACACAGCATTGCTCTAACTACTGGATCCAAGGCACACATTGGCCTAACTTGACCATTATATGGTCTGACCACGAATCTGGTCCACAATTTAATAAAAATAGTCCAATTCTAACATAATAACAGAATATGCAATAATAAACAATAACCAGAATCAATAACAACAGTAAGTGTTTAACAATGAAAGGGTTTCAATCCTTGTAAGGATCAATAAGTCAATTTAAAAGCTTGGATGCTGGGTAATGAAAGAATTGGATAACAAAGGAACCAACATTTCAGGGTTTCAAAGATTTGGGCTTTCAAAGCATAGGATGCAATGATTGAGTATACAAGTAATTCAGTTCAGTGTTTGGGATTTTGTTTGCATGTATTTTTAGAGTAGTATCGTATGCTTGAGATTCGTGTTTGGGTACACAACAATCAATGGTCTGGAAAGAATAAGGTTCATGGCTCAAGAACAATAACTGGAATCAGGGTTTGGGTTTCAGTGCTTCAAAGCACTTGCAATATCAACAGGACTATCAAGTACTACAATATCTCGAGAAAGTTCAGAACACTTGCCTGATATTAGCTTACTACACTGCACTCGCTTCCAATCACAACCGTCTTACTCCTCAACTATCTGTTTCCCTTTTTTACGCCTTGCCCCTTCTGCTCACATATCATAAGCATCTATCAATAATCGACTCATAGAATTCTATTCAACACATACTTTTATCTACCCTTCGCTTTACCCAAATCCGATTAACGGATTGAAAGTTACGCAATAATCAGTAAACATCGAATATATAAACCTACAGTCAACCAACATATCACATATAACACATAATACGTCACATAATTAATGACATATCATTTATAAAGACATTTCGGGTCATAAATAGGCTTTCTGGTATTTAAAATGATTTTAAAAACATTTTTCGGAATTAAAACGGGTCGTTGGATCAATTTCGGGTTAATAAACAGGGTTCGGTTGGCCAATTCTGGCTCTGAAATAATTTTAGAATAATTATCGAGCCTTGGAAATAATTTAAAATAATATTTTAAAGCTCGAAACTATTTTTCGTAATTTTTAAATCATTTTTAAATAATTAAATCTAATTAAATAATTAATTAAAATCAATTAATAATTAATTAAATCAATTAATCAATTAATTTTTGAATTAATTGACCAATTAATCAATTAAAAATTAACTAAAATTAATTAACTAATTAATTCAGATTTATTTGTGAATTAAAAATAATTTTCGGAATTAAAATAATAATTTTTAGAATTTTCAGAAATTAAAAATGAATTTTTTATAATAAAAATAAATAGGAAATATGATTTTTAAACATTTTATAAACAGGAATCCTAAATTTGTAAAGTCTGGAAACTTCAGGGACCTAACTGTATCGTCCCCAAAAGTTCAGGGACCAAACTGCAAATTTTACATCCCGTCGCCGGAAAACACAGAGGTGGCCGGAGAACACGTTCCCGGCGTCCTCACCCCACCAACACCTCCAGATCACATCTATACTTTACCAGGAACACAACCAAGCCAACAAATCGTTCTAATCATCTCTGAGTTGGCCGGAATTTGGCCGTGAAGTTTGCCAGTTTCCGGCGAACTTCGGAAATATTCAAAATACAACTCCCTTCTCTACAGACCTCGGTGATTCATGAAACTTATACGACTAGATTGCAAATTTCACAGAGAATACAATCCACTATACCACAACATCAATCTATTCCAGAATAAGAAACCCCCAAATTTCAATTAAGAACATTCATACGGGTTATAAACTCTAATTTTAAAATTCGAAAATCAAACTCAAATTTGAACATGTTATTGAACTCCAAATCAGACGTATAATATACCAAAATCATCAGGAAAACAAGCTCTACAACATGCAATCATCAAATCATACAAACGATCATCCGAACAAAAATTCATATTTTTCATAAAAATAATTCGAAAATAATTAAATTTTTAGATATTAAACCTTTGATTCTTCTGGTGTATGGATTACAGATTCTGATAGAGCTTCTCAAGACCTTCAAATCCAGTACTCGAGCTTTTCAAACAAAGATCAATAACACCTTCAAAAGTTGGTTTGATTCTTGAAACAGTTTATGAATATAGGATTTTTCTCTGTAAAATTATATATTTATCTGTCTGCAAATGATTTTGATACGAAATAAAATACGGAAAAAGGCTATTTATATTTACGGAAAATTAGTATCCCTTTGGATCATTCCGAATATAAAACGGTACGTTTATTTGTAAAAACTGATCCAAACGGTATCGGTTTTCGGGATAATTATCCAAATCAGTACAATTTGTACTGCAGTCTTGGTCTCAGCGCCTAGTTAAACGTACTACGAAGTGATAATTGGGATAGTTTAATAAAAAGCTCCCTGTTTATCGAAAATACGGGTTTTATTGATTTACCTAAACGAATATTGTATCGAAAATGTTGCTCCGAGGACCCGCGCAGAACAAACCGTACACCGGATCGAAAAAGTCGAAACATGTAATATGCTCGGAAATATTACAATTAGGTTAGGAAGGAGTTCTCGAAAGAGTTTCGGGTTCCAAAAATGTAACAACGGGTGACGTCGGTTGGTTCCCGTTTTTATAAAATAGATTTTAATTACCCGGAAAAAGATTTTAGACATTTCATATGATTCTTATAAATCCATAAATCAACATAAAAATAATTAGGAAGATATGACAATCATTTATATTTTATTTTGGACATATAAAAATTAAAATACTCAATTAATATTATTTTTTGAATATCCAAGTACAGATAACACTTAACAATTAACTCATAGAATAGATACTGAACACACATAATAATTATTTAATATCAAAAATAATTACACGATATATCCCGGATATTACATCCTTCCCCCCTTAAAAGGATTCTGTCCTCAGAATCTCCTAAGAAAACAAATGAGGGTACTTTTCTCTCATATCACTTTTTAACTCCCAGGTTGACTCTTCAATCTTTGGGTTTCTCCACAATACTCTTACTAACTTTACCACTTTATTTCTCAATACTTTCTCTCTTTCCTCTAGAATCTCTATCGGACTCTCTACATATGATAAATCTGCCTGAAGCTCTATTGGCTCATATTCTATTACATGCCTGGAGTCTGAATTATATTTCTTGAGCATAGATACGTGAAAAACATTGTGAATGTGCTCCATGTGCGGAGGTAACGCCAATTCGTAAGCTACTTTGCCAATGCGCTTTAGGATTTCAAAAGGTCCGACATATCTTGGGCTTAGCTTCCCTTTCTTCCCAAACCTCGTTAGTCCTTTCCATGGTGATACTTTCAGTAATATCAAGCTTCCTTCTTCAAATTCCATGTCTTTCCTTGACTGGTCTGCATATTTCCTCTAACGATCTTGTGCGGCTATTAATCTTTTCTGAATAATTTCAACAATTTCATTTGTCTGCTGTACC
Source organism: Apium graveolens (assembly GCF_009905375.1). Classification (NCBI taxonomy): domain Eukaryota; kingdom Viridiplantae; phylum Streptophyta; class Magnoliopsida; order Apiales; family Apiaceae; genus Apium; species Apium graveolens. The sequence goes on from NC_133657.1 coordinate 174,145,838, forward strand.
AGTTCAGGTCCATGTATCTTGCGTTCTCCTACTTCGTCCCAATATACTGGAGATCTACATTTACGTCCATAAAGGGCTTCATAGGGTGGCATTCCAATGCTGGCATGATAACTGTTGTTGTAAGCAAACTCTACCAGAGGTAAATGTTCGTCCCAACTTCCTTTGAAATCAATAGCACAAACACGTAACATGTCCTCGATTGTCTGGATCGTTCTTTCACTTTGGCCATCCGTCTAGGGGTGATAAGCTGTACTCATATTCAGTCTTGTTCCCAAACATTCTTGAAAACTCTTCCAAAATCTTGAATTAAATCTTAGATCTCGATCAGATACAATAGACACAGGAACTCCATGACGAACTACGATCTCTTTCAAGTACATATGGACTAACTTGTCGAGCGAAAATCTTTCATTTATAGGCAGAAAATGAGCTGACTTGGTAAGTCTATCCACTATAACCCAAATGGCATCATGATTAGCCCTTGTCCTTGGTAATCCAACTATGAAATCCATGGTCATATGTTCCCACTTCCACTCTGGAATCTCTAATGGATGTAGCAATCCGCTTGGTCTCTGATGCTCTGCTTTAACTCTCTGACAGGTATAGCATTTGCTAACCCATTCCGCAATTTCCCTCTTCATATCTGGCCACCGATAATTCTTCTTTAAATCTCTATACATATTGGTACTCCCTGGATGGATGGAATATCTTGAACTATGTGCTTCTTGTAAAATTTCATTCTTTAACTCCATCACCCGTGGAATCCAAATTCTAGATGAAAACCTTAGAATGCCTTGATCATCCTTCTGCGTGCATAATTCTTCACCTACCAAACGATTTATATCTTGATCCATTACATCTTCCTGACATTTCTTTATTTTCTCCAACAACTCCGGCTGGAAAGTCATACTGTACACTTTCGCTTCCTCAGGTTTGCAAACTCTAATTTCTAATTCCAATTTCTGAAATTCCTTATATATATCTTCAGGTACTGATAACACATTCAACCTTTCCTTCCGACTCAATGCGTCTGCCACAACATTCGCTTTACCGGGATGATAATTAATCGAGCAATCATAGTCTTTGATCAACTCTAACCATCTCCTTTGCCTCATATTAAGTTCCTTTTGTGTGAATATGTACTTTAAGCTTTTGTGATCAGTGAAAATCTCGCACTTTTCTCCATACAAATAATGTCTCCAAATCTTCAAAGCGAAAACTATAGCTGCTAGCTCCAAGTCATGAGTAGGATACTTTTGTTCGTGTGGTTTCAATTGCCTTGACGCATACGCAATCACCTTGTCGTGCTGCATAAGAACACATCCTAATCCTTTGTAAGAAGCATCGCTATAAATTATGAAATTCCCTTGATCGTCTGGAAGTGACAAAACAGGTGCCGTGATTAATCTCCGCTTCAACTCCTGAAAACTTTCTTCGCACTTGTCGTTCCATATAAACTTTTCATTCTTTCGTGTAAGCTTTGTCAATGGTGTTGCAATCCTTGAGAAATTCTGAACGAATCGTCGATTATATCCTGCCAATCCCAAGAAACTTCTTACCTCAGTGGGTGTTCTCGGTCTCTCCCAATTCGTAATTGCCTCGATTTTTGACTGGGTCCACTTTGATCCCTTCGTTACTGACTATGTGTCCTAAGAACTAAACTTCCTGTAGCCAAAACTCACACTTCGAGAATTTAGCATATAACTTCTTTTTCCTTAAAATCTCGAAAGCCGTTCTCACATGTTCCGCATGATCCTCTTCTGTCTTTGAATAGATTAAAATATCGTCTATAAACACAATAACAAACTTATCCAAATACTCCTTGAAAATTCTGTTCATCAGGTCCATAAACGCTGCCGGGGCATTGGTCAATCCAAAAGACATCACTAAAAACTCGTAATGTCCATACCTTGTTCTGAAAGCTGTCTTTGGTATATCTTCTGGCTTGATCTTCAGTTGATGATATCCCGATCTTAAATCAATTTTGGAGAAGTACTTGGCTCCCTTCAACTGGTCAAACAGATCATCGATTCTGGGTAACGGATACTTGTTCTTGATTGTTAGCTTGTTGAGCTCCCTATAGTCGATACATAGTCTCATACTTCCATCTTTCTTCTTGACAAATAATACCGGTGCTCCCCACGAGGATACACTGGGTCTGATTACTCCTTTCTCTAACAACTCCTGTAACTGCTTCGCTAACTCTTTCATCTCAACAGGCGCCATTCTGTACGGGGCCTTGGATACTGGTTCTGTTCCAGGTGTTAAGTCGATCGCAAATTCAATTTCTCTATCTGGAGGAAGTCCTGATAACTCGTCGGGAAATACGTCTGGAAATTCATTCACTACTGGAATATCTTCAAGTTTTGCTGGCTCCTGACTCTTGTCAATCACGTAGGCTATAAAATGCTCGCATCCTTGCCGTAATAACTTCTTAGCTTGAATTATTGTTAAGAATTTCTTTACTTGCTTCTGTCCCTTGAACGTTACTATTCTTTCATCTGGCATTTTCACCATTACTTTCTTATTTCGACAATCTATCTGAGCATCATGCTTAGATAACCAATCCATCCCTAATATAACGTCAAATTCTCTTAACTTAAATGGTATCAAATCTATACAAAACTTACTACCAGAAATCTCAATCTCATAATTCCCACAAACTTGATTCACAGTTACACGTTCTTGATTTGCTAATTTCACAGTCATTATTTCATTTAAATACCCAACTGGACAATTTAACTTACTAACAAAATCTTGTGAAACTAAACGATCGAGTTGCTCCCGAATCTATTAACACTTTGGCACATAAAGAATTCACATTAAGCGTACCTGCCACGACATCCTCATCCTGGATAGCATCCCTCACTGATATGTCGAAGACTCTAGCCCTTGGAGTCTCATTTACTGTTGGGGTAGATCCCATGATCCTCAAGGCATTACTGACTGGGGCTGCTGTCTTGCAATCCCTGGCCATATGTCCTGGCTTTCCATATTTGAAGCACGTAAATCCAATGGCTGGAACCTTCACTGCTGGATTCCGGATAGGCTGATTCTTATTTGCTGGCTCTCTAGCTGGCTGATTTCGGCACTCTCTCGAATAATGCCCTTTCTGGTTGCATTTGAAACATACCACATTCAACTTGTTACAAACTCCTCCATGCTTCTTTCCACAAACTTGACAATCTGGAAAAGTTAATCTCAACTGATTCGGCTGATTCACATTAGCTGGACGGTTCCCCTGGCCTCCGTCTCCTGCATTTTGTCTCCTGAAATTAAAATTTCTCCCTGGCTGGAACTTGCCCTTCTTAAAGTTTGGAAACTTCCCTGGTTGTAACTGACCCTCACTTCCCTCAATTTTCCTTTTCTTGCTTTCCTTTTCCTTCTGGAACATCTCACTCTCTATCTCTGCGATCATAGCCTTCTGTACTACTCCTGCATAGGTATCCAATTCAAAAATGGCTACCTTCCCTCTGATCCATGGTTTCAAACCTTGCTGGAATCTTTTAGCTTTCTTCCTATCAGTATCCACATACGACTGGTACATACCTTGACAATTCCTCAAACTTACCCTCATAATATGTTACCGATATAGTTCCTTGCTTTAATTCTAAAAACTTCAGCTCCATTTGATCCTGAACAAACTGAGGAAAATACTTTTCTAAAAACAATTCCTTAAACCTTTCCCAAGTAATAACATCTGTGCCTTCCAATGTCTTCACCATTTCCCACCAATAGGTGGCCTCATTCTTCAGATAGTAACTTGCAAACTCAACCTTCTGCTCCTCTTTCACTTTTACCAAGGCAAATGCCTTCTCTATTTCCTTTAACCACATATTTGCTTCAATTGGTTCTAAGGAACCCTTGAATTCTGGTGGGTTTACTGCCTGAAAAGTTCTAAAAGTTACCTGGGGGTTGGTCTGTCTTTGTTGTTGTTGTGCCAGGTGAACTGTTTGTTGGGCCAAAATTTGAAGAATCTGGGCTATTGCTGGGTCCATGGGTCCTGGGTTCACATTCGGGTTTGTATCATCTTGGTTGTTATTGTTGTTGGTTTCTTCATTCTGGGTGTTGGTGCCAGTATTTCTTCGGGGAGGCATTTTTTGTAAAGAATCAATCAATTTATTTAGCTTTTGAATCAAATCTTTGCATAAAGGAAAAGTTTTGTAAAACAGGAATATCTCTTTTTGAAAACAGTTATAACTAAGTAAATTGGATGCTTCTTTACAGAATATAAATAGTTATGGAAAACAGGGTACATGGTATCACAGGGTATAACTGGTGCAGTAAATAAGGTAAGGTAAAACAGGTGCAATAAAGTAAATGACAGTGCTGGAAAGGAAAAAGGTATTGATATATATAGAGATCAAAAGTTTTAGGTAGTACAAGCGTAAAGACGCTTCGGAAGTAAAAGCAAAGAGGGTACAACAACCTACTCACTCGTCAGCATCTCTAGTCTATAAATACAACTCAAAAGTCTACTGATACACACTACACACTACTGTACATACTATACAACCATAACAACACTGCTCAATATCTTCATCTCTGAATTTCTGGCTCATGGCAAATCTGGACCTCCTATCTCCTCAAGCTCCTCTAGAACCCACTTAGCCCACTCTACTAGGAAATCAGGGGTGATGTCCTCATGTGTAGCCTCAGCAATCCTCACAGCAGCTGCTCTACGAAACGCCTGGAGCCTCTCCCTAAGTCGCCTCTCACCACTCCCCATCTCTCTGGTACGCATGATATGCAATAACTCCTAGGATCTGACCCTGTAGGAATCACTGCTCCATAAGGCAAGCCTCAAACTGATGATATGGGACAGGATAGGAAGAGAACTGGAAAGGTACTCCTATGACTGAATGACTAGTAAAGCCTGAATCAGCAGGTGGGGGTCCTCTAATAGGTGGCCTTATGCCTGGGGGTGGAATAGCCTGCAGTGGTACGGGCTGCAACACAGGTGGAGGTAGTATAGCCAACACGGGTGGAACAACATGACGTGGATCCGAAGATGGCACTCCAACTGAAGGCTCTGAGTGATCAGCTGATACGGGAATAAAAGAGTCGGCCATCTCTGCTATCTGAAATCATACCGCAATATAAGAATCTCGTACCATAACGCAAACTATACTAATACCGGTTATACCATAACACTCAACCTCTCGACGTTCTGTCTTTCTATTCCATACTTCTAATCCTAACCCTCTACCCATTCCCGTTAACCTAGGCTTGTGTCAGTGACTTATAACCTGTAGCTCTGATACCAAACCTGTGGCGCCCTCCAAACCCGGGTCAGAAGTTTGGGGTCCACACACACACCTTATTTAAAACCTGCTTATAACAATATTAAAGATAATAATAATATGCAATGACCCTATTTACTAACTACCACGGATCGCAACAGGTTAAAGTATGCACACAAGCCAAACACACTAATATATTACAAACCGTTTAAATCCCAACTATTCCAAACTCAAACTGAGTATTAAACATTATTACAACCTTTTACAGACTTAAATTATTCCAAAAGAAGCCTACTAGCTCAGCTTCCTCAACCCGAACCCCTAGCTCTCGCGCTGGACTGGGGATCCTCTTTACCAACTGGTTCCTTTTTAACTGGAAAGAATATAAACAACATTGCACAAATGAGCTAACTAGCTCAGCAAGTCACAATGACAAACTGAGAATAATGATCATCAAGTGAACATGATTATGATATCAAGTGAACAATGGATTATGATTTAGAATTGGATATTATACTTTTAATTTAAAAACCAAGGTTAGGCTGCTGATCAGTCACGTACTAACCCCGATCAAGGCACACAACATTGCTCTAACTACTGGATCCAAGGCACACATTGGCCTAACTTGACCATTATATGGTCTGACCACGAATCTGGTCCACAATTTTATAAAAACAGTCCAATTCTAACATAGTAACAGAATATGCAATAATAAATAATAACCAGAATCAATAACAATAATAAGTGTTTAACAATGAAAGGGTTTCAATCCTTGTAAGGATCAATAAGTCAATTTAAAAGCTTGGATGCTGGGTAATGAAAGAATTGGATAACAAAGGAACCAACATTTCAGGGTTTCAAAGATTTGGGCTCTCAAAGCATAGGATGCAATGATTGAGTATACAAGTAATTCAGTTCAGTATTTGTGATTTTGTTTGCATGTATTTGTAGAGTAGTATCGTATACTTGAGATTCGTGTTTGGGTACACAACAATCAATGGTCTGGAAAGAATAAGGTTCATGGCTCAAGAACAATAACTGGAATCAGGGTTTGGGTTTCAGTGCTTCAAAGCACTTGCAATATCAACAGGACTATCAAGTACTACAATATCTCGAGAAAGTTCAGAATACTTGCCTGGTATTAGCTTACTACACTGCACTCGCTTCCAATCACAACCGTCTTACTCCTCAACTATCTGTTTCCCTTTTCTACGCCTTGCCCCTTCTGCTCACATATCATAAGCATCTATCAATAATCGACTCATAGAATTCTATTCAACACATACTTCTATCTACCCTTCGCTTTACCCAAATCCGATTAACGGATTGAAAGTTACGCAATAATCTGTAAACATCGAATATATAAACCGACAGTCAACCAACATATCACATATAACACATAATACGTCACATAATTAATGACATATCATTTATAAAGACGTTTCGGGTCATAAATAGGCTTTCGGGTATTTAAAATGATTTTTAAAACATTTTTCGGATTTAAAACGGGTCGTTGGATCAATTTCGGGTTAATAAACAGGGTTCGGTTGGCCAATTCTGGCTCCGAAATAATTTTAGAATAATTATCGAGCCTTGGAAATAATTTTAAAATAATATTTTAAAGCTCAAAACTATTTTTTAGGAATTTTTAAATTATTTTTAAATAATTAAATCTAATTAAATAATTAATTAAAATCAATTAATAATTAATTAAATCAATTAATCAATTAATTTTTGAATTAATTGACCAATTAATCAATTAAAAATTAACTAAAATTAATTAACTAATTAATTCAGATTTATTTGTGAATTAAAAATAATTTTCGGAATTAAAATAATAATTTTTAGAATTTTCAGAAATTAAAAATGAATTTTTTATAATAAAAATAAATAGGAAATATGATTTTTAAACATTTTATAAACAGGAATCCTAAATTTGCAAAGTCTAGAAATTTCAGGGACCTAACTGTATCGTCCCCAAAAGTTCAGGGACCAAACTGCAAATTTTACACCCCGTCGCCGGAAAACACAGAGGTGGCCGGAGAACACGTTCCCGGCGTCCTCACCCCACCAACACCTCCAGATCACATCTATACTTTACCAGGAACACAACCAAGCCAACAAATCGTTCTAATCATCTCTGAGTTGGCCGGAATTTGGCCGTGAAGTTTGCCAGTTTCCGGCAAACTTCGGAAATATTCAAAATACAACTCCCTTCTCTACAGACCTCGGTGATTCATGAAACTTATACGACTAGATTGCAAATTTCACAGAGAATACAATCCACTATACCACAACATCAATCTATTCCAGAATAAGAAACCCCCAAATTTCAATTAAGAACATTCATACGGGTTATAAACCCTAATTTTAAAATTCGAAAATCAAACTCAAATTTGAACATGTTATTGAACTCCAAATCAGACGTATAATATACCAAAATCATCAGGAAAACAAGCTCTACAACATGCAATCATCAAATCATACAAACAATCATCCGAACAAAAAATCATATTTTTCATAAAAATAATTCGAAAATAATTAAATTTTTAGAAATTAAACCTTTGATTCTGCAGGTGTATGGATTACAGATTCTGATAGAGCTTCTCAAGACCTTCAAATCCAGTACTCGAGCTTTTCAAACAAAGATCAATAACACCTTCAAAAGTTGGTTTGATTTTTGAAACAGTTTATGAATATAGGATTTTTCTCTGTAAAATTATATATTTATCTGTGTGCAAATGATTTTGATACGAAATAAAATACGGAAAAAGGCTATTTATATTTACGGAAAATTAGTATACCATTGGATCATTCCGGATATAAAACGGTACGTTTATTTGTAAAAACTGATCCAAACGGTATCGGTTTTCGGGATAATTATCCAAATCAGTACAATTTGTACTGCAGTCTTGGTCTCAGCGCCTAGTTAAACGTACTACGAAGTGATAATTGGGATAGTTTAATAAAAAGCTCCCGTTTATCGAAAATACGGGTTTTATTGATTTATCTAAACAAATATTGTATCGAAAATGTTGCTCCGGGACCCGCGTAGAACAAACCGTACGCCGGATCGAAAAAGTCGAAACATGTAATATGCTCGGAATATTACAATTAGGTTAGGAAGGAGTTCTCGAAAGAGTTTCGGGTTCCAAAAACGTAACAACGGGTGACGTTGGTTGGTTCCCGTTTTTATAAAATAGATTTTAATTACCCGGAAAAAGATTTTAGACATTTCATATGATTCTTATAAATCCATAAATCAACATAAAAATAATTAGGAAGATATGACAATCATTTATATTTTATTTTGGACATATAAAAATTAAAATACTCAATTAATATTATTTTTTGAATATCCAAGTACAGATAACACTTAACAATTAACTCACAGAATAGATACTGAACACACATAATAATTATTTAATATCAAAAATAATTACACGATATATCCCGGATATTACACAAGTACTATGAAGCTGAGGAAGGTTAACTTGAAATTTTTTCTCACCCTTCCTGACCATCTTGAACAAAACATATTAGCCATAAGAGAAGGAAGAGACTTGAGCAGGATAACACTGAAGGTGTTATATAGGATTTTGAAAATATATGAACTGGAAATGATTCAAAGAAAATCTTTAAGAACTAGTCAAATGCACATTGTTAATGGATCAAGTGCAATGGTTGTTAATGATAACAATTCATCTGATGATGAAAATGAAATCCAGACTCCAATTACCTCAAGTGTTGAGCAAAAGAACAAGGAACCAATGAAGCAAGTTATTTTGGAACTTGAAGAAGATGAGTTCTATACTATTGGATGAACTAGATGAGTTAGATCAAGATCTTGGAAGAATGAATACACAGAAAATCAGTATCATCAAAACCCCTACTTTTGATAAGACTAACCACACTCTTTGGAAGAAGAAAATGTTGCTGTTTATCAGGATGACCAATCCACTATATATTCAGATCCTCAAGAATGGGACCTTCACTCCTATGGTAAGAGTTGAGGAAGCTACAGATGGAGATATGGTCATCCCAGCTCATTATGCTCCAAAGATCCTTCAGATTACACTGAGCCCGAGAAAGAAAAAGTATCCCTAGATAGTGGCTTATAGCTGATCTTGATTGAGTCACTTGACAATGTAATATAAAATAACATTCTCAACTGTGACACTGCTAAGCAGATATGGGAAAATATAGAGATACTTTGTGAAGGAACAGAAGAAGTTAGGCCAAATCAAAGAAGGTTACTGATTTCATAGTATGAGGATTTCATGGCTAAGCCAAAGGAAAGTATTATTGATGTGTTTGAAAGGTTTAACAAGCTGATTAATGACTTGCAGCTGCATGACAAATACTATGAAGCTGAAGAAGTGAATTTGAAGTTTTTTCTTACACTCCCTGATCATTTGGAACAGAAAATTTCAGCAATCAGAGAAGGGAGAGACTTGAGCAGAATAACTCTAGAAGTTCTATATGGAATCTTAAAAATATAAGAATTAAAAATGATTCAAAGGAAATCATTAAGAGCTGGTCAAGGGCATGTTGTAGATGGTTCAAGTGCTCTAATTATCAATGAAAGCCAGACCTCTAATGATGAGCCAAGATCCCAGACTCCAGTTGCCTCAACAAGTGAGCAAAGAAATAATGATTCACAGGAACAAGTCATACTAGAATTGGAAGAAGATGAGTTATACACCCTGGATGAACTTGATGAGCTTGATCAGTCAATGGCCTATTTGGCAAGAAAGTTCTCTAATATTAGAGTAAAGAATCCAAGATTCTTCTAGGGTAAAGGACAATCATTCAACAAAGACAACAGCTGGAAAGGAAAAAGGGAAGTACACATCTGATAGCAAAAATGGTTACAAAACTGGATCTGTTGAAAGATCAAAGATAAGGTGCTCTAACTATGATGAGCTAGGCCATTTTGCTACATAATGTAGGAAACCCAAGAAAACAAAGAAAGACAAAGCTTATCTTGAACCGGAAGCAAAGTATGAAGCTCTTCTGAAGAAACAGCAAAACAAAGCCTATATTGCAGAGTGAAAAAGTTAGGATGATTCTGATAATGATGAAGATGAGGAAGTTAGAAATTATGCACTTATGGCCTTGGAGCAAGGTGAGTCATCCTCATAAAAAACACAGGTACCAACTCTTACCACCATTGATTTAAATATGAGTCAATATAAGAAAACTGTTGAAAAGATGAGCACATAAATGTTTCATATTCATACAAGTATGGTTGCTGCTAATGAAGAGGTTAGCAGACTGACAAAGATAAATGAGAAGCTTGAAGATGAGAAATAAGAAACTGAGTTATTGTTGGTAGAGCTTGAAGCTGTCAAACAAGAAAATGCCTATCTGAAGAACAAGCTCAAGTGTGCAAATAAGATTGAAGCTGTGTTAAGGGAGAAGTTAGAAAAGAATGAAGTCAGATTGAAATCTTTCAGGAATGCATCTGAGTTGGTTGAATAATACCATGAGAAGAACAAGCCATGTGCAAATATTGCTATTGGTCTTGATTATGATGCCTTGAACAATAAGAAGAAAGCTGTAGGTGAAAATGGGAAGGCAAATGAAAATGAAGATGTTCCAGCTATGCTGAAAAAGTTTAGCTCACCTATGTTCAAAGCATGTGAAGTGAATTTCAGTGAAGAGGAGTTGATCATAAAGCAATAAATTGCTGATGAAAATATTGAGAGGAAAAATGCAGAAACAACTCAAACTTCAAAAACTGAAAACAAGCTCATTGATAACCAAGATTCCAAGACACCTGTCAAGGAAACAAAAACTGAAGATGTAAGAAAGAAGAAGAAGAATAGAAATGGGAAGATTGGGATAAACAAAAGTAATAATTTTGCTTATGTTGCAGATGCTCCAAGAAAGAAATGTGAAAAGTGCGGCTCTGTGAATCACCTAACTCACCTTTGTAAAAAGGTTGTTAGCAAGCCAGTTGAAGGAGTCTGCAAGTAAAATGAAGCCAAGGTAAATGATCCCTATTCATTTTGTGATAAGTTTGACTGCATTCCTTGTAACTTAAAAGTAACGAAAAGTTGCCACAAGCTAAAAGTACATCTTAAAGAAGTCAGTATCGGGTATATAGTTGCAAGGGAAAATGCACAAACATCTATGAATGCTATTCTTTCTGAAACTTCTAACTCCACTTCTGCTAAATCTGTTAACAAGAAGAAAGTACCCAACACTACTTGGGTTGCTAAACACACTTAAAACTCATTGGGTGTAGGGCAAAATGAAGAAGGTCATATGAATTATAGACAGCGGATATTCCAGGCATATGACAGGTGATAAGGCCCTGCTATTACAGTTTGAGAAAAAGGTTGGCCCTTTGGTGACCTTTGGAGACAACAACAAAGGATTCACAATGGGATATGGCAAGATTATTTCTGGAAATATTGTCATTGATGATTTAGCATTGGTAGCTAGTATTGAAGTAAATCTTCTCAGTGTCATCCAGTTTATAAACAAGGTTTTAAAGTTTTATTTGACAAAGAAGAATATATTTTCATCAGCAAGAAAACCAATGAAGTTGCTCTGAAAGGAGCAAGGAAAGGAAGATTGTTTGTTGCAGACTTGGACTCAACAAATGAGAGTGGAATTTGTTGCTTCTACACCAAGGCATCCATAGAGCAAAGCAAGTTATGGAACAAAAAACTCTCACATCTAAATTATAAGGCAATCAACACTCTGGTCAAGAAAGAGTTGGTGATAGACATGCCAAAATTAGAGTTTGCTCAAATTGAAGTCTGTGAAGCCTGCCAGAATGGAAAAATGAAAAGATCAAGTCACAAGTCAAATACTGTGAATTCCATAAGTGCACCATTGCAACTTATTCACATGGGCTTGTTTGGGCCAGTGAATATCTTATCAATCTCAAGGAACAAATATGCACTTATGATGGTGGATGAATACTCAAGATATACATGGGTAGAATTTATGCATTCTAAAACTGAAACTCCACACATCATAATTGAGCACATAAAGAAGATAGAGAAACAGGCTGAAGATCAAAACTGTGTGAAGAGATTGAGAAGTGATAATGGAACAGAATTCAGAAATGCAACATTGAGTGAATTCTGAAAAAAAAAGGTATTGTTCAAGAGTTTTCTGCTGCTAGAACACCTCAACAAAATGGAGTAGTTGATAGAAAGAACTGAACATTAGTAGAAGCTGTAAGAACAATGCTGCAAGATGCCAATCTGCCAACTAGTTTATGGGAAGAAGCTGTAAACACTGCATGCTACACCCAAAACAGATATCTCATTAACAAGGTTCATGTCAAATAACCTTACTCAATCATGTCTAAGAGAAAGCCTACTACAAAGTATCTTCATGTGTTTGGAAGCAAGTGTTACATCTTAAAAGATAACTCTGAATATGTGGGAAAATTTGACTCAAAGGTTTTTGAAGCAATTTTTCTGGGATATTCATTGGAGAGAACTGCCTACAAGGTCTATGTAATTGATCAAAAGAAGATCATAGAAAGTACATATATGACTTTTGATGATGACAAGTGTATATGCTTGAAATGTCTTGATGAAAATGAAGCCGAAGCCCTTGCATTTGAAAATCTCAACAGTAACGGTGATTCTGATGAAGAGGATAAAGAAAATGCACACCATATGATGAATGAAGAGACTACTAAACAGGAAAATCATGAAAATAGAAACTCATCTCATACACCTGAATTTACCAGTCATCCAAATAATGAAGAAAATGATGAAGGCACCAGGAAACAAACTCACACCAGAAAATGGGATATGAGTCACAATCAAAATGTAATAATTGGTGATCCTAATGTTGGTGTAAGTACTAGAAGTTCATATTTTCTGCCTCAAGTAGAGCCCAAGAAAATTGAAGAAACTCTTATGGATCCTGATTGGATATCTACCATGCAAGAAAAGCTTAATCAGTTTGAAAGGAACAAAGTTTGGGAGTTAGTTCCTGCACCTAAGAACAGAAGTATAATTGGAACAAAATGGGTGTTCAGGAACAAGATGGATGAGAATGGTCACTACTAGAAAAACGTCAATAGACATCGGTTAAAAACCGATGTCTATGTATGTAAAAATCCGATGTCTTCGTGGGTGATGTTAAAGACCCCCCTATTTAACATCGGTTTTAAACTGATGTTAAATTGAGCATAAAACATCAGTTCCAAGTTTAAAACCGATTTCTATATCTTGATATTAAATTTCCCATGCATATCTAATCTTCATATATCATCATAATATGATATTTTTATCAATTTAAATATATGTGAGCTAAGCAAAATCTTTCAATTTAAACAATAAACTGATGTTACTAGTACCAGTAACAACAGTTTTCATCAAACAACCGATGTTAATAGTACCTTTGACATCGGTTCTTCATTGGTAACTGATGTCTATTTTTGACAAACTGATGTCTATGATGATTAATAACATCAGTTTTTTGTTTCAAGTTTTTTTTTGCTGTAGTCTTTAACATCGGTTTTTACTGATGTCAATGGTCAACTAGAACTGATGTATCAAGCTTTGATAGACATCATTTTTTTATTTTGTAGCAGATGTTTATAGTATTACATTAACACCAGTTTTATGTCAATAAAATGATGATAAATGGCTTTGTTTTAAAATCAGTTGGTTTGTATAAAATGATGTCTGATCACCTGTTTTATCCATGCAAAAATCAGAAACACAGATGCCAAAAAATTGCCAGAAAACCAAGCAATTGCCATTTAACAACCAAATTCAGCTCCAATATTTACCAAACTATCATTCAATCTCCAGCCATCCAAATTAACATCCCAATCTCCAAACATCCAAATTATCATCCCACCATACTAGCTACATAGTTTCAAATCTAAACCACCAAACATGAAGTACTAGACATTCATCCATATTTTCTAATTACTAGTTACAATCCGAATACATGTAACCAAAATAAAGGTGTTTTTCAGATTGCAATATAGGTACCAGTCGCCAAGCTAGAGTCGCCAACAACTACATGATGGATTGGATATAATCAAGCGTCTCATAGCGAACGATGTCAAGGTCCTCCTCTGTATAAGACTTGCGACTCTTGGAGGCCCACTGGAACACAAATATACTTATGTCATTCCTCAACCAACTGAAAAGTAATATTCATACAATTAAGAAAAGTAAAAAATATACCTTGTCTAGCAACTTCATCTCCTGGTCCTCAATTAAATCTTTCATATATCGCATGACCACATATCCACATTCTGTGCCACCTGGTTGTTTAGGGCATCCCTATACATTCCAATAAATTGTTGACAATTAGTGAACGGGGAAGATTAATCATAATTCCATATTTTACAAAAATGAAAAATTAAAAAAATCGACTAAATACTCACAACAAGGTTTTTAATTTTGGGATTCTTGTTTACCCGTCCTTCTTGAGCATTATAAGATCTCACTGCCCTGTAAATGTTATAATTATAAAATACAGTGTCAAATCCGTTAATTACCGATTACATTCAATATATAATTGTAAGTTGAAGTAAAAAATTACCGCATTAAAGCCTTTTCAAGGTCCTGGGGATGAGGATGATGAGGCAATGGATTAAGGATGAAAATTTCTGATTCCCAAAACACAACTAAAATCCAATGTAAACTGTTTTCATTATAAACAAATTAAAGTGAGCAAAATGTAATTTAAAAAATACATATCCGACAATTTTATATACATTATAATTAATTTACCAACAACTATATGACTAATCAAGGCCATACAATATTTTAAAATAGGACGCACAAAAAGAGACATACTTGTAGTTATAAGGCATAAAGTTCATCCGAAGAACTCCATCTTTCAGCCTTTGCACAACATATTCATTAAATTCATCATTCAACTTGTATGTGGACGGATGAAGAAAAGCAAACATCGATGACAAATCTCTACCCGGCCTATCCCGAAACACTGAATACAAATACCTAAAAAATAAAAAAAATACAAATTACATTTTCTGTAAATAGATCATTACTATATAAAATGAGACCAGATTCTAAAAAAGTATAAAAAGAAGCTTACGCCATGTATATTGATATAGCAGACTGTCCAATCATTTTAAACTCTAGCAATTCAAGTATGTTCTCATGAAGCAAATATACAGTTCTTTCAATTCCAAAGATTTGAAAATCACATGGAACCGGTATCGAATTTCCACTTTCCTTCATCACTGTCGATGCAAATTTGTACAAAAGCCTAAAGCGAGGAGGCACATTGTCCTTTGGCTTCACAGAATTAAATGCATTATGCATTCTTTGCACCTCACTCACATTCCGCGCATTTTTCCTTTTCTGTAAATAAATATTTAAGCATATAACCGGTATTATTCACTTTAGTGCAAATTTGTACAACCTCCTAAAAATAATGACACTTGGTTTGTAATTAAATTATATACCTCGGAACCAGTAGTGGAGGTGTATATGATCATGTCTTTGGGCCATGCCAAATGAGAACCGATGGCTTGCTGGACGGTTTCTATCTCACCAACCACAGGAACAGGCACCAAAGCATCGTCCTGGATGCTTCCGTCCACCCCAACACGAACAAACCCTGGTTCTAGAGGCACTCCATGAACCTCTCTACTCATTTCATCTCCGTCATCAAAAACAACACCAAAAGCTACCTTGTTATCAATGCTCTCCACTGCCATTTCACATTTGCGAGGACCCTATAGTTTATAATTATAAATCAAAATAGACACTATTGGCTCAAACAATTTAATAACATGCAATATTATCATAGAAATCAATCAAGTATACACTGTAATTGTATACATTTTGTCCCGGTGGACCAGGAGGAGGAATAATAACAACAAAATCTGCACCATCTTTATCCTCAACGGTCATCAATTCATCTTCCATCAAATCTTTTGCAACTTTCCTTCTGTTCTTTTGTTCTTGTTCTTGTTCTTTTACCCCAGGACAACTTGCTTTTTCAGACATTGGTGAATGTAGATTGCCCCCAGCAACCAAAGCTTTCAACTCAGCAATTTGCAACTCAAGATTATGAAACTGCTCTTTGGTAACGTGATTTCTTGTCTGTTTCGGTAAATCGAAGTACAATGTTGGAGGTATGAAGTTTCCAACCCCACGAACCCTTCCCGCATGCTCGGGAGTTTCCAATACACTGGTGAGTACATCATTAGTTCCATCCGGCTTGAATTCACCATTTCTTTGCTTTTCGAGTAAGGAATCCTGTTAAAACCATGAGAGTAATTAGGTATGATTGGAAAATTAAAGAAGCAAAAAATTATAATAAGTCTTACAATTTGTTGAATTTTTTCTGCCAGTTCTGGGTCAAGAGTCCCATCTTCTGTCATACGGGCTTTTTTCCACATAATTGCCCTATCTGGCCTTTCTTCAGGCTCCAACCTCCCCGAGCGTTTCTACAAAAATTAAGATACATTCATAAAATTGAAAATATGAATACTACAAGAAAAATGATAAGACTCTTACTTCTTCTTCTTCCAATCCGATGTATCCTTTTCTTGACACTCGGTGTGGATATTTCCGTTGTCCCACTCTTTCACTCTGTTTTTTATTCTCTTCCTGTATACAAAATAAATCTTGTTGATTACTGTATTTTTACAATTAAATCTACTCCCAAAAAATCAAAAAAAAATATGGTCCTAAATTTAAATATATATATATATGTAAGTAATGCATACCTCCCACTCTTTTGTGACTCTAGCTGCAACAAATCGTCTCCATGCTTTCTTCCCGACAAAAGCATATTGCTTTGGTGGCTTCTGTAGCTTCTTCTTCTGCCTAACAAAAGGCATCACATGTTTCGCTGTCAATTTAGCCTTAAAATTTCTCCATTTTGCGCCTGCCGACTGTAGAATCCTCTTCCGACTTTCAGGAATCAGTTCGAACGTATCCTGAAGCACAAATTTAACAAGTTCAGACAGTGCAAATTTTTTTAAATAAAAACCATGAGATTAATGTCAATTGCGATTGTAAATGACATACCTCAAGATCATTCCATATTTTTTGTTTCAGTTCAGGGTCAACCTTTGGCCAAGTCGGAATGTCAATTGGCACCATTGTCCTTGCCAGCATACCTATGTAGGACTGCAGTTTGTGTCGTTCGTCTCCAACTGGAACTGCAACTCGATTGAACCGCAAATTCAATTTCTCTCCCCGCGCTTTCTTCATCACCACTTTGTGCATAGCACAAACGCCTCGTGCTGCTCCAGATGTCCTGCTTTTGGTAGATTGTGTAGTACTTTCAGTGGGTTGTGGAGCTGTCTGCTGGGGAACAATGGTGTCCGCTAGAGCAACCGGGTCAGGATTTGGTACCGCTGGAACAATGGTGTCCGCTGGAACAATGTGATTTTCATCCAATGATTCTTTAGACTGTTTTTTAGATTTTTTTCCTTTCTTTACCATATTTCCTGCATTAACCAAAAGGAGTAGGAATAATAGATAAGATTATCATCATACTAGGATTATCATAATCATTCTAGCACAACACACATCTAATGCAAGATATATAATTAACTACACAATCGCCTTTTCAACGTATAACAACATACAGCAGAACACATAAAGCATTTACATATTTTTATCAGTTGCTTCTACAAATTCTAATACTTACACTCATAATAAAACTCCAAGTAATAAAACTCCAAGTAATTATATCATATTTTAGCATTTCATACATATCATACAACAAATTATTTATCCTTGGATCGCTTCTTCAGCCAGATTCCTTCGCCATCCTTTCTTTTATTGCCAGCATTAGACTCTTCGTCGTCATCAACACCAGAATCAACTATGGGGATGTTAGAGCAGAATGGAGGGTTTTCTAGAATTGTGTCTCCAAGATCATCATCATTGTATATCTCGTGATAGTCTCTAGTTGTTGAGGTCAATACGACTGACCAGTTGGAATCAACGGGATCTTCGACATAGAAAACTTGTTTCACTTGATCAATGGACACATATTTGTCATTCTTGTGGCCTTGTCGACTAAGGTCCACAAGTGTGAAGCCAAGTTCATCAGCCTTGACACCTCTGTCACAGTCTACCCATTTGCACAAGAACAACGGGGCTTTAAATGAGTGGTAATCCAATTCCCATATTTCTTCAATCCTCCCGTAAAATGTCATATCACTCTCTACGGGATTTAAATCCTTAGCACTAGAAACTTGGACAGTCTTAGCAACTAACGAGACTCCACTATTTTGAACAACCCTAGCATCGTCTCGCTCCTTTGTGAAGTATCAGATTCCGTCAACTAGATAGCCATCATAAGTCAAAACAGTAAATGATGGTTTTCCTGCTAGCCACCTTATCGTTTCAGAAACACCTTCGACTTTCTCGTTCAATTCAGTCATAACTTTGTTCTCAAACCATTCAGCAAATAGCCTATTATGCTCCCCAATCATCCACTGAATAGTCTTTTTTTTTCCTTCATAATTTTTTTCAAGCAACTCCTTATGCATCCTTTGAAAATACATAAATTTTTTGGTTACAAACTAAAATAATGCTTATACATAAGTTTTTGTGAAGGCATCGTATACATTCGGTTCACCTTCTTCCCAAAGTTTTTTCAAATCATCAACTAACGGTTGTAAGAACACATCAAGGTTGTTACCTGGTTCATGTGGACCGGAGACCAATATAGTTAACATCATAAATTTCCTCTTCATACATAACCACGGAGGAAGATTATATGTTACCAATACTACCGGCCAACAAGAATACCGATTAGTCAGCCCATTGTTATGTGGGTTAATACCATCAGCCGACAAAGCTAGTCGAAGATTTCTTGGCTCACTTCCGAAGGCAGGCCACCTGTAATCGATATTCCGCCAAGAAGGAGAGTCGGCAGGGTGGCGCATCTGGCCATCATGAATTCTTTGGTTGGAATGCCATGTCAACAACTCAGCTGTCGAAGAAGATTTAAACATTCGTTTAAATCTCGGGATGATCGGAAAGTACCACATAACTTTTGCCGGGATTTTATACCTTTCTCTACCATCCTTACCCACCTTCCAGCGAGATAGCTTGCACTCTGGACACTCCGAAGCAGTCTCATTTACACCCCTGTATAGAACACATTCATTGGGACACGCGTGGAATTTTGTATACTCGAGGCCTAAATTCGAAAGAGTCTTATTTGCTTCATATGTGTTAACAGGTAATGCATTATCCTGAGGTAGGAATGAGCCAATTGTAGAGAGAAGATCGCTAAATGCGCTATCACTCACACCGAATCTCGCTTTCCAGTTATGTAATTTTAACACCGAATCTAATTTTGTGAAGTCGCTGCCCTCAAATAAAGGTTGTTGAGCATCGGCCACAAACCTCTTAAAATCATGCGAGTCTTTATCATAGTCATCGCCCCCTGATTTACCCCCCGGATTACGATATGCTGCTTCACAAACCACAGCAGCTTGTGAAGCACCAGCAGCCGCCGCTTCCGATGCAGCAGCCGCTTCTGATGCAGCTTCAAAGGCTGATTTAAATGCATCTGCATTCTGCTCCTCTTCATGAGGAGGCACTGTGCTACCAACAGACGACCTACCAGTCTTGGATCTATGCCAAATCCAATCAATATACCCAAGACTAAAACCATTCTCGTAGAGATGACCCCTTATTACTTTGACCGGAAATTTTTTGAAATTAACACATTTACAGCAGGGGCAAGGTATTTTTTTTAGGATTTTTACAATTTTCTTCGGCGTAAATCAAAAACTTTTCAACCCCGACTTCATATTCCAACGAATCCCTCTCTTTTGAAATCCAATCTTTCTCCATATTCGTAGGATAACCTATTTCCTACCTAATTTCCATATCAAATATTTCAAAAAAACAACGTACAATTAGTAATATATATGTATTACTATGTATAATTACCGGCAAAGTAGAACACGACACTGATTGATTAAAATGATGAAACGAAACACAGAACAAAGCTGAGCACGCCACTAGACAATAAACATAGCAAATTAATATAATTTACGTCGATGCTCGTAAAGTATTAGCTTTCATAGGCCAAGAAAACTCTACTCACATGCTAATTATCATTTCTCAAACAACTTATTAATTAGCTACTTTGTTGTTTTATTACAACTATAAATAACTTATTCCCTCTCTCTGTTTCATCCGATTAAAACGGATTGCAACAGACTGCCGTTACATTCATTTTTAGAATATAAATCATATAAATCTAAGCTACAATCATATAGCAGAACCTACAAGTTCTGCTTGATTAATTAGAGGTTGATTAATTCATTAAAGTACATATATACAAGAGTACTGTAAATTTATAACACCACAAAACTTTATAAAGTACTTGCACAAAGTTAAACAATGACCATTACAGAAATTAACCAATCGTAGTCGCCTAAAATTAGTAACTACCCTATTCTTCAACATTCATATAGTTCTAAAAAACATACAAACATACTCAAAAACATCGAAATTACCCCTCTTCAATACCTCTAAATCAAAATTAACCAAAAAATACCACTAAAAACATTCCCAAAATCAAAATTGATTGTTATTCCTTTTCGGTAATCTGCATTATACTATCAAAAAATCTGCATTATCAAAAAATCTGCATTATCGATTTAGTAGTACAAGACATGGCATGCATTTTAATGTTTACATTATACTATAAATTCCTGGCATTTTATATATGTTTACATATATAAAAATTATATGTAAACTGAAAATAACAAAATCATATCATTTAAACAAAATAAAAAAAATAAATAAATCATAAGCAAATTAGGGTTTGCTATAGGACAAGTAACTCATTTCCATACTAATTAAACAAGCAGATGCAGATGAGTAAACTAATTAAAAAATAAAAAATTAGGGTTTCAAATTGAAACCCCCAATTCTGAAATTAGGGTTTAAAACTTACCTAATTCAAGCCTTGGTGAAATGCAACCTTAAACTCCAACTTAGCTTCAATCTCCAACCTTAAACTCCAACTTAGCTTCAATCTCCAACTCCGACTTCGACTTCGACTGCAACTCCGACTTCGACTCGATACAATGCAACAAAAATGAGAGCAGCAAGGTAAAATGAGAGCAGCAAGGTGAAATCTACACAGGAAGGTGAAATAAGAGCTGAGAGAGGGATATGTTCTTGGTGATGAAATGAGAGATGAGAGAGTGATGAAATGAATACGTTTTTGTTTTTTGTTTGTTATTTTTTGTTTTGTTAGTTTTTGATTTTTTGTTTCATTTTTTTGAAAAAGTGGGGGAAGATGTGGGTGAAAAAAGGGGGAGAATTTTACTAAGTCAAAAAACAGGGGGGGGAACACTTGGAGGGAATGAATTATTTGGTTAAGGGGGGAAACGGGGAAGGCACGTTGATTAATTTTTTTAAAACAGACATATAACATCGGTTGGGCTAAAAAACTGATGTTTATAACAACAAAAGACATCGGTTACCAAAAACCGATGTAGAAAACACCTTTTACATCGGTCAAAAAAGCAACCGATGTCTAAGAGGTGATGTCTATTCTACTTTTTCTAGTAGTGGGTATAGTTACAGGAAACAAGGCAAGGTTGGTTGCAAAAAGGCTACTCACAAGAAGAAGGAATTGATTATGATGAAACTTTTGCTCCAGTTGCAAGACTTGAAGCAATAAGGATTTTTCTAGCATTTGCTGCACATTCAAACTTTAAAGTGTATCAAATGGATGTCAAGAGTGTCTTCCTAAATGGTGAGTTGGAAGAAGAAGTTTATGTGCAACAACCACCTGGCTTTGAAGATCCATAATTTCCAGATTTTGTGTACAAGCTACTCAAGGCTCTATATGGACTAAAGAAGGCACCTAGAGCTCGGTATGACACTACTGATAGATTTTCTACTTAAACATGGTTTCACTAGAGGAACAATAGACAAGACACTCTTCTACAAGCTGCATGGTGGTGATATGATCCTAGTTCAGATTTATGTGGATGATATCATCTTTGTTTCTACTAATGAGAAGCTCTGTCAAAGATTTTCTAAGCTTATGCAAAGTGAATATGAAATGAGTATGATGGGGGAATTAAGTTACTTTCTTGGACTTCAAGTCAGTCAAAGAAGTGATGGAATCTTTATCGGCCAAACTAAGTATGTTAAAGATTTATTGAAATTTTTTGGCATGGTTGATTGTTCACCTGCATCTACACTTATGTCTACAGCAATAAAGTTGGATGAAGATAAAAAGGGCAAGAGTGTAGATATTTCAAGCTATAGAGGAATGATTGGATCATTGCTTTATTTGACGGCAAGTAGACCGGATATCATGTTTGCTACATGTCTGTGTGCAAGATTTCAAGCCAATCCAAAAGAATCACATTTGATGGCTGTGAAGAGAATTTTCATAAACTTGAAGGGGACTCCAAACTTGGGATTGTGGTATCTTAAGGGAACTATTTTTGAAGCTGTTGGATACATAGATGCAGATTTTGCTGGATGCAGGGTTGACAGAAAGAGTACTAATGGAAGCTATCAGTTTCTTGGAGAAAGACTTGTATCCTGGTATAGCAAGAAATAATAATATGTGTCAACTTCTACAACTGAAGCTAAATACATAGCTACTGGAAGTTGTTGTGCTCAAGTGCTTTGGATTAGAAATCAGCTAATGGACTATGGCCTTGTGTTACACAAAATTCCAATCATGTGTGACAATACTAGTGTTATATCTATTGTGGCTAATCCAGTTCATCTCTCTAGGACAAAGCAAATTGATGTAAGGTACCATTTTATCAGAGAACATGCTGTAAATGGTACCATTGAGCTCATTTTTGTTCCAAAAGAAAAACAATTAGTTGATATTTTTACTAAACCTTTGGATGAAGCATGTAATAACCCCAAAAATTTTGAACTTTTTGTAACCCTTATGAATAGAGATTTTGCTGATTATGCTGAATAAGAAAACTTTTCATGCCACACTTTGTAGGGGTTCTTTTATTGATATTCTGAGATCTTATTAGTACTCTATATGGTATATTAGTGTATGTAAAGATCGTCAGAATCCAAATTCAAACACTTTGATTTTTCCCGAAAATCCACCAGATACAGAAAGAATTGAGTATAGGGTAACATGATTAAAAGGATTTTAATTCAAGGATTATAAGAGAGGATCATAAAAAGAAGAAAAAATGACAAAAAACCTCTTTTTTTAAACTTTGTGACAAGAATACCATTTTTTGGAATGTTTGGCCAAAAATACCTACCTAATACGCATTTTAAAATGGGGTATTACTAATACGCATTTTAGAAATGGGTAACTTGTATAAAAAAATTAAAAAAAAAATTATGGATACGCATTCGTGAGATGCGTATCATGCCTTTACAAAGCATGATACGCGTGTCAGGAATGCGTATCATGATTTTACTTTTTTTTTAATTTTTTTTTTATTTTTTTTATTTTTTTTAAATAATACTCATTTGTCAAATGCGTAATAGCCTTACCCATTTTTGAAATGCGTATTAGAAATATATTTTTGGCCATATCTTTCAAAAACGGGTATTCCTGTTACATTTTCTTAAAAAAAAGGTATTTTTGGCCTTCACCCTAAAAAGAATATAAAATATTGAGAAAGGTTTAGGGGAACCCAAGTAATAAGATCCTGGGTATGATCCCTCAAACGATAAACGAGAACGAAAGTTAAGCGAACCGTATAACAGATCAGCGGTCATTAGCTAAGTAATTAGGGGTTAATCAAAGAGGTTAATGGATGATGATGTCATCACACCAACAAGAGGAAGACAAGTGTGGGAAGATGACATGAGAGGATGACATAAGCATGACACAATGGGAAGGAATTGTTGGTTGATTATAAGCCACACAAAATTTACCATGGTAATAATTCAATTAACAACAAAAACAAAGCAACCAAGCCAAAACAAATCAAAAACACAAAACACAAGTTGACTTTCACTTTCCAAGCAAAGAAGCTCTCGGCTTCATCTCTTTTTCAAAGAAGAAAATAATCCAAATTCAAGTTCCAAGCTTTGTTAGTTAGTGAGGTAATTATCCAAGGTTCCTTGTACATAGATATAGATATCCTATGAATCTAAACTTCCAATTGCTTCATAATCTCTTCCAATAATTCATGGAAGAAGAGAGTGAATAGTGTTTTTCAAGAACTTGAAATTTTGATCTTGTGTTTTTGTTTAGATAAAGCTTTAGTAAGGATTTTCCAAGGTTGTTTCAAGCTCATTAGTTACTCCTACTCTCAAGGAAGGTATAATCTCTTAACCTAGCATTATTATTGAATGTTAAGAGCTTGTTATGAGTATAATAGTTCATGAGAAGCATGGTTATTGAATATTTAGAGATTGGTTGGTTTTGTAATGTTTTTGGAGTTGTAAATCTTGATTATTAGTTAATGAACTTAAGTATAAGCTTTTAGTTCATGATTTAGAGTAGTATAAATTGGAGAACTTGAGATGTTGGGGTTGTTTTAGTAGATTATGGATGGAGTTTGGTTGTAGTAATGATTGTGGGATTGATTGTGGATTGATTTTGAGTTGTACAAATTTGGTAATCGCGTAAATATAGCCGTCATAATGCCCGATTTACCTTAGACTGCTTTTGTTCTTAACATCAGGACCCGTGAACTCACTGTTAGGTTTTTACCATTGCCATGATTAGATAGTTCATGTTACGAGCTTCGTTTTGTAATGTGGTTCGCTTGAATCCGATGTACGGTTTAGGAGAAACGACCGTTTTAAGTAACGGCGTTTCGCGACCGAACCATTACCCCTTGCCTTACTTTGAAACCTTGGTTAAGGCCCTTAAATGACTAATTGGAGTATGAAACAATTATGTAAAGTGGGTTAGGCAGTTGGTAGGGTACTCGCGAAAGAATCACCTTAAAACTCTTAATGGTTAATTTATTAAAAATGATGGAGCCCGAGGGTACTCGAGCGACTTAAGTGAATCATTAAGCGCAAAAGCGAGCGTTAGAGTCTAATTGGTTAAAAGTCTAGATTCTTAAGCGACTTTGGTTTAATTCCAACTTATATGTTGTTTATAGGTTACTAGACTCAGTGCCAGGTCTTTTACCACCCCCAGTCGCTCAGGCAAGTTTTCTACCCGTTATACTGTTGTTGTGATGTATATATGTATATGCATTATCTTGTGATAAATGCATGATTGTTATTAGAAAAATCTTACGATATATTGGAGCATGCTGATATGGTTTATATGCATGCCTGTTTCATAATATTTGTGGCGCCCTCCAAACCCGGGTCAGAAGTTTGGGGTCCACACACATATACACACCTTATTTCTAACCTGCTTATAACAATAATAAAGATAACAATAATATGCAGTGACCATATTTACCAACTACCACGGATCACAACAGGTTAAAGTATGCACACAAGCCACACATCTACTTATATTACATACCGTTCAAATCCCAATCATTCAAACTCAAACTGAGTATTAAACTTTAATACAAACTTTTAAAGACTTAAATTATTCCAAAAGAAGCCTACTAGCTCAGCTTTCTCAACCTGAACCCCTAGCTATCGCGCTGGACTGGGGATCCTCGTTACCAACTGGTTCCTTTTTAACTGAAAAGAATATAAACAATATCGCACAAATGAGCTAACTAGCTCAGCAAGTCACTAATGACAAAACTGAGAATAATGATCATCAAGAGAACATGATTATGATATCAAGTGAACAATGGATTATGATTTAGAATTGGATATTATACTTTTAATTTAAAAACCAAGGTTAGGCTGCTGATCAGTCACGCACTAACCCTGAGCAAGGCACACAATATTGCTCTAACTACTGGATCCAAGGCACACATTGGCCTAACTTGACCATTATATGGTCTGACCATGAATCTGGTCCACAATTTTATAAAAACAATCCAATTCTAACATAATAACAGAATAAGCAATAATAAACAATAACCAGAATCATTAACAACAATGAGTGTTTAACAATGAAATGGTTTCAATCCTTGTAAGGATCAACAAGGTAATTTCAAAGCTTGGATGCTGGGTAATGAAAGAATTGGATAACAAATGAATCAATGTTTCAGGGTTTCAAGGATTTGGTCTTTCAAAGCATAAGATATCATGGATTGAGTATATAAGTAATTCAGTTCAGCGTTTGGTATTTAGTTTGTATGTATTTGTGGAGTAGTATCGTAGATTCGTGGTTCATGTTTGGGTATACAACTAATCAATGGTCTAGAAAGAATCAGGTTACAGCTCAAGATCAATAACTGGAATCAGGGTTTAGGTTTCTGTGCTTCAAAGCACTTGCAATATCACATGATTATCAAGTACTACAATATCTCGAGAAAGTTCAGAACACTTGCCTGGTACTAGCTTACTATTCTGCACTCGCTTCCAATCTCAATCGTCTTACTCCTCAACTACCTGTTTCCCTTTCCTACGCCTTGCCTCTTCTGCTCACATATCATAAACATCTATCAATAATCGACTCATAGAGTTCTATTCAACATATACTTCTATCTACCCTTCGTTTTATCCAAATCCGATTTACGGATTGAAAGTTATGCAATAATCAAGTAAACACCGAATATATAGACTAATAGTCAATCGACAAGTCACATATAACACATAATACATCACGTAATCAATGATATATTATTTATAAAGAAGTCTCCGGGTCATAAATAGGCTTTCGGGTATTTAAAATGATTTTTAAAATATTTTTCGGAATTAAAACGGGCCGTTGGATCAATTTCGGGTTAATAAACAGGGTTCGGTTGGCCAATTCTGGCTCCGAAACAATTTTATACTAATTATCGAGCCTTGGAAATAATTTAGAATAATATTTTAAAGCTCGAAACTATTTTTCGGAATTTTTAAATCATTTTTAAGTAATTATATCTAATTAAATAATTAATTAAAATCAATTAATAATTAATTAAATCAATTAATCAATTAATTTCCAAATTAATTGACCAATTAATCGATTAAAAATTAACTGAAATTAATTAACTAATTAATTCAGATTTATTTCTGAATTAAAAATAAGTTTCGGAATTAAAATACTAATTTTTAGAATTTTCAGAAATTAAAAACGAATTTTTATAATAAAAATAAATAGGAAATATGATTTTTAAACATTTTTAAAACAAAAATTCCAATTTTTGCAAAGTCTGGAAACCTGGGGGACCAAACTTCATCGTTTTCAAAAGTACAGGGACCAAACTGCAATTTTGCAGTTTCAGTCGCCGGAAAAGTCGGGGGTGGCCGGAGAACTCACCTCCGGCATCCTCCCACCACCATCACCTCCAGAATTAAACTACACAACACCAGGAACCTATATCTGCAATCAAAATTCATCAATAACCCCAGACTTGGCCGAAATTTGATCAAGAAACTCGCCGGTTTCCGGCGGGTTCGACGTAAACTTCAAAACACAACTCCCTTCTCTACAGACCTCGTTGATTCATGAAACTTGTACGACTAGATTGCAAATTTCACAGAGAATACAATACACTATACCACAACATCAATCTATTTCAGAATAAGAAAC
The DNA here is from genome assembly GCF_009905375.1 of Apium graveolens. Taxonomy (NCBI): domain Eukaryota; kingdom Viridiplantae; phylum Streptophyta; class Magnoliopsida; order Apiales; family Apiaceae; genus Apium; species Apium graveolens. The sequence continues at coordinate 174,173,623 of NC_133657.1, forward strand.
CCCCAAATTTCAATTAAGAACATTCATACGGGTTATAAACCCTAATTTTAAAATTCGAAAATCAAACTCAAATTTGAACATGTTATTGAACTCCAAATCAGACGTATAATATATCAAAATCATCAGGAAAACAAGATCTACAACATGCAATCATCAAATCATACAAACAATCATCCGAACAAAAATTCATATTTTTAATAAATTTAATTCGAAAATAAATAAATTTTCAGAAAATAAACCTTTGATTCTGCAGTGAAACAAAGCTCAGAATCTGATAGAACACTTCAAATCCTTCGTTTTGGTTACTCAAGCTTTGAAAACAGAGATCGGTAACGCCTTCGTTTTGCTGTTTGATTCTTAGAACAGTTTATGTAAGGGTTTTTCTCTGAAAATTATAGAATTAACTATCTGCAAATGATTTTGATACGAAATAAAATACGGAAAAAGGCTATTTATAATTACGGAAAATTAGTATCCCGTTGGATCATTTTGGATATAAAACGACACGTTTATTTATAAAAACTGATCCAAACGGTATCGGTTTTCGGGATAATTATCCAAATCAGTACAATTTGTACTGCGGTCTTAGTCTCAGCGCCTGGTTACACGTACTACGAAGTGATAATTGGGATAGTTTAATAAAAAGCTCCCGTTTATCGAAAATACGGGTTTTATTGATTTACCGAAACGAATATTGTATCGAAAATGTTCGCCGGGACCCGCGCAGAACAAACCGTACGCCGGATCGAAAAAGTCGAAACATGGAATATGCTCGGAATATTATAATTAGGTTAGGAAGGAGTTCTTGGAAGAGTTTCGGGTTCCAAAAACGTAACAACTATGACGTCGATTGGTTCCTGTTTTTATAAAATAGATTTTAAATACTCGGAAAAAGATTTTATAAATTTCATATGATCCTTATAAATCCATAAATCAACATAAAAATAATTAGGAAGATATGACAATTATCTATGTTTTATTTTGGACTAATAAAAATTGAAATACTCAATTAATACTATTTTTGAATATACAAATACAAATAACACTTAACAGTTAATTCACAGAATAGATACTGAACACACATAATAATTATTTAATTAGCAAAAATAATTACACGGTATATCCCAGATATTACAATATTGATATCTAATTGTTGATTCATGCTTATAAGTTGCATAATACCTATGCTAGAGATAAGCCGTAGTTGTGTATACCCTTAGTATAGGGGACCCAAAGGTGAACATTTTCTAAACCGGGAGGCGATGTTCCCGAGTATATTATATATATATATATATATATAGTTTTCAAAACTATTAATCGAATAAGGTTTATTCGATAAATTTATTTTATTAAATGAATATTATTTTGAATATTCATTCGAGGACTTATGACTCCGCTTATTATATTAAATGAATATTATTTTGAATATTCATTCGAGGACTTATGACTCCGCTTATTTACTAAATAATTTTCTTTATTTTATTAAAGAATAATGTTTCGATAATCAAACTTATTTTTGATTATTCAAATAAAAATCGTACTTTCGTATAAGTATATCTTTGGTTATTTAATATTCATTTCAAGTATGAGTTTTAAAACTTCTACTTCAATTATTTTTATAAAGATTATTCTTTATGGGAATATTATTTAAATAATAATATTCAGATATTTTCTAATATATTGGGACTGATTTATTTTATTAAATCAGCATTACTCCAAAAATTCTTAAAAATGTTTTCGAGTCTTCAAATTGATTTTTAAAAGTTAGGGCGGATCCCAAAACTCATTTTTATATTTAAGATCCTCCTTTCGAAGGGGATTTAAATACTCACTCAAAACCTGAGGGATCCGGCTCTGTGGTGTATTTTATATTCGCAACAAGGTTGCTGTTTTGATAAATGAATTGATTACTTACCCAACGTTCGGGAAGTAAGTCCATCTAATTGAGTCGGCATAAGCGACAGGCCGAGGTACGGTCTATCAAAGTGTAAGTGGCTGGGTGGAAGCCCATCAACGCGTAAGAGGCCGGGTGGCGGTGCAGCACAAGGTCCTAATGAGGCCAGGGTGATGACCGGTGGGGGATTCATCCATCTACTAGTAGAAAAGGTTACTTATTGGTATCTTTGCCTGATCAGCAAGATATCAGGTTTATGCCAAGGTTTTCTCCTTTCCAAATTCATTGGATATTACAACTCTATTTATAATTTTCATAACAGAGGTATTCAAGGAGTGTATGAAATGTATATATATATATATAGGTGTATATATATCGGGACTTAATGAAGTATCTCGTAACTTCATTATTTATAATGAAATTTCAAGGATTAAATCTATTCAAATCTTATCTTGTAGTCTCATCTATGTGATGAACTTTTGAAACGGATTATACCTTGAACGGTGGTAGTTCAAGTAGTATTCGGAAAAGATATAAGTATATTGGAGTTTCTCGTAACTTCACCTTTTCAACTTATATCTGGATTAATGATTATCTTATACATGACAAAGATTTTCAGAAAAACGTTGAGACAAGGTTAGATATATGAGATCACCTTGCAATGATATTTTTATACAGTTATAAACTAGAACTCTGCGTATATTATGCATGGTAGAGGATTTCAAAGATTTTGAAAAGTATACATACATATATACTAAATATTTTACGACTAGGTCGCATTAAGAGGTCAAACTTGGTTCAATTCTTCTTGACCAAGACTTTCATGAGTGCTATGAGAATGCTCATATATTGTTAATCATTATACATATTATTTTGGTGGGCTTGTTGCTCACCCTTGCTTTCTTCTTTCATCACACAACAACAGATAAAAAAGATGAACATGACCAAACTTCCAATTCGCAAGCGGTTAGGAAACGTTCCGCAGTTTCCTGTAGGCGTTGATGCCGTTGTAGCTGAGGTAGGAACTACCAATAGGCTAGGCTTTCAACTTTTGATGTACCAGACTTATGCATACTTATAAATTTTAATAATGGCAAAGAATATGTAAATTTATTCAGAAACCCTTTCGAGGTGTAATGGCTTATAATTGTGAAATAAAATGACTTGTGTTATTTTTGGTATTCATCTCTGAGACTATAACTTGTGGTGTGTGTATGTATATTGTGGGGTCACAGTACGCAGTGGTTGGTTGTTTATTAAGATTAAGAGTTGTTAAGGGAATTGGAACTCGTGACAACCCGGATCCCCGACCCCGGATTTGGGGGGTGTTACAAAGCAACTTTCACTAGACTTGTAGGTGTAATTGGAATGCTTAATTCTTCATCCTAAGGCAAGCACTCAGCTAATGTGTTACAAGCAGATTAATTTCTAGTAAATCAAAATTAATTTGATTTAATTAGAAATTAACTGAAATATGAATTATAAATATTTCAAAAATGTCATACCCCAAACTAGACACACACACTATATAAATATGAACCATAATTATATTACAAACTTATAATTCTAAAAGATGATAATCATACGATTACAAACCCATCCAAAATAATTACAATCCCAAGATCCTTACAAGTTCAGAGTTTGGAACATCCCTTCTAACTAATACCACAATTACCAACTTGCAGGTTCGCCTAATCTATATACTACTTGCGCCCTCAAATGGTCTTCACCCTTCCTACCGGCTGTCTTATGGGCGGTCTGCTTGGTACGAACCATGATTGGTAGCTATAGAATAGGGTTAAATACAAGAAAATGAGCTAATACACTCAGCAAGTATTATCAGTTCTACTATACAAGGCATTATCTCAAAATCACGGGTTCATGAATCAAGAGGTTATAGATGCTTGTAAAAAGACAATAAGAAGCATAAAGTTTTAATATAAAGACTATGGTAGAATCATAGTAATCAAAACATGGCATATGGAATCATGGCATTGTGGCAACATGTTATAATATAAAGGCATGGTAGAATCATAATGACCGAAACATGGCATATGGTACCATGGCATCGGGCAATCATGTTATAAATATCAAATCATCAAAATAATTTTAGGACGCTACGGATTACAGCCGGTGATCAGCCGCGAAGTAATCCCGAACCGCGCTGGGTTCTCAAATATAATGGGATCCCTAGGCTATATGTGAGCCTATCAATAAGTGTGAAAAGGACTTGCGTCTAGTCCAATCCACTAAGTCAAGAAAATATTTATTTTATTTTTAATGACTTATAACATGGATGCCAGAAAAGATTTGGTATCACTTTAATGGAATTATAACAAGATAATTCAAGTTCACTAATGAGGTTCGCTTTAGGGAATTTGGTAGAGAGTTTAGTATTCACGGTATCATGGATAGGAAATGTTTGGAAGGTAAGATACTAACAAGATTAAGAGTTATCAACTGGGGTATCTGAATTAAGTAATGACATGGTGATTATTACAACTAAGCATTCACAAAAAGTATGTATACTTGCAACAATTATAAGCATAAGGACTTAAGTAACTTGCCTTCAACAGTTCTAAGATTATTCGATCTTGACGGCACGAATCTCCCCCTTCGCTTCAGAACCTACACATTATATTAACTTCATTACTATTCACTTTTTAACACCTAATAAGCCTATAAGCTCCTAGACTCACTATTACCTTTATCATAACTATTATTACTCAAGAAATTATAATTATAATAATACACATAACTTAATCATATGCAATTTAAGTAATCCTCATAGTCACATAATCACATAATAGCATGGCATATACTACTTAGTTATTTACACTATATTATCACTTAAACACCTAAGCACATAAGCAAGTAACACATAAGAATTATTATTTACGTTAACTTAAACCTAAAGATGATGTGAAACACTCGGACTCTTCACCTCTAGGTCCCAAATACAACAAATACCACTAACGATTCCTAACGCCATTCTAAGGGTGCTCTCGGGTTTCTTGGTGGAAATGGGGTATCTCCACCTTGGGACTTCACTCCAAACCACTTCCTACATGTTTTTAAGACTCTAAACCAACTTCTAAAGTTGGTGAGACTCAAAGACCTCATTCCCTATAGGCTTACAAAAATCAATATTCACACTAAGGTTTCTGTTAGCACCAGTTTGCACGCCCTGTGCTCCTTGGCCGAAATCTCAACTTCTACAAGGGGCATTCTAAAAAAACCCATTCCCATGGATTCTTAAGACCTAAACCTAACTCTCAGACTTAGTTTCAGGCCAAGGCCTCACCTAGGCTTCTCTAGGCCTCTTCTCAAAGTTGACACTTGTCCAGCCTCCCTCGAATTCACTCTACCCTGTTTTCACTCACATAAAACTCACTTTTCTCACTCAATTTTTAATTCTAATGGTTTGTTCAACTTCCTAAGGATACATTATACTTATATAAGCCAAGGCCCCATGAAGGCCTAGCCTATGACATGGTTATAATCGACCAAAGTTCAAGCTTACACAGTTCTGCCCTATTCTGAGTTACTCTCAGAAATATGTGTGTGCACCTACCTATTTGCAAGTTTTTCAATGAATCAAAGCCACTGGACTCAAGTAAAACTCAAGTCCTAACTCCATTAAGCTCGGACCTAAAACAGCCTATACTTATGGTGAAAAATTCTGCTACATAGTGCCTAGTGTACCTCCTTCCACCTTAACTCCCATTTCAACACCAAAACCAACATGCAACCCAAACATCTATCCTACAGTGTACACAACCCTATTAACTATCATTTTATGGAAAAATACGAGCATAAAACTAGCCATATAAGCCATTTACCGAAGCAAAACAGAGAGCATAGTAGAGCAGATTTTACTTATGCAATTTTAGGCAAATTTTCGAACCAAAAATACATGGTATCAACTTAATGGCTACAAAATTTGATCATGCCTTATCAAGGCACACAGCATACTACCATTTTAGAGTAAAAACCATGGCATGCATTGCACAAAAACTCAAATTTAAGTCACATAACACATTTATCTGAAATATCACTTATACTACAACATGCAAGTATAAACTTCAACTTTTATCGTAAAAATCATGGCATGCAAGGATGGAAACTTTGTAAAATACATCTTATAAGATCATAAGTTCTATAAAAGTCACATGTATATTCTCTTTCTTTTTAAAAACAAACAAAACTATCACACAAACAATAAAATCCATTCGGCTCCTTGGGAGTCATTGTCGAATGCTTGAGGCCAAGATCATGGCTTGAAAATAGAAGCAAAACACTTCATCAAGACCATCTATTGCTCAAGTTTTATGTGCCATATTGAGTTCAACTCTAGATTCACAAGAATCAAAGTTAAACCCTTGGCTTTAACCACATGCAACTAAGAAACTAACCTCAAATGAAGATGTAGCACTAAGTATAAATGTCCCTTGCTTGGATGAGTTGAAAGGTGTAAGAAAATGGAGAAAATGAGGAAGAAAATGAGAGGGGTGGGGGAGGTTTTAGGCGCGACCGAGAGGGAGTAGGGAGAGAAGAGAGTGGAGTGATGTGTTGGTGAAGAAAATGAGGTGAAATGAGTGTTTAGTATAGCTTTTGTGTCATTCAAATGGTAGTGGATTTTGCTTTTTTACCATTCAATCCTTCACCCACTAATAGCAAGATTTTGCATGCTATGGGTCATTTAGTTGGTGAAATGGAGTTAGTGGAGGGTGTAAGGACGGTCTTACCCTTGATCTCTATTTGGGTGGAATTTGTATGCAAGGGCACACTTGTAATTCAATAACTATTAAAAGTATAATTAAAAAGAATGTGTTTTATTAATTAAAATATAAATCCATAAATCACAAAATTAATACCATAAATACTATGGGATTTTAGAAGTTTAATAAATTGTTTTCAAAAATTTGGAACAAAAGAATTTATATAAAAAATAGTTTTCTAATATTATCATACTAATAAATCAGGAAACATATATTTAACACATTAAAAATCACATAAGCCATTTGGAATAAATTGACTCTACTCCACAATATTAGAATATAATTTATCCGGCTATTCGCAACTTAATCAAATATCACTATATCGCGAGAATCTCAATTATTACCTAATCGCGTAGTCGCAACCATTCAAATATTATCAAATCGCGTTACTTATTTAATCGCGTAACGAAAATCTTACTCGCATACAAAAGCTATACGCTTAAAAATATTCCAGCAACATTCGCAATACCATACGACAAAATTATACACAATATATAACGAATCCACATAGTCGGCCTTATAACACAGAATATTTATGAATATATACATCGCATTTATAAAACAGCTCAAATATTTACTGGTTGTCTCATCCTTCCCCCTTATAGGATTCTGTCCTCAGAATCTAGGAGAATAGTTGAGGATACCGGTTCCGCATTTCAGATTCTAACTCCCACGTTGCCTCTTCGACTTTAGGATTCCTCCACAATACTTTCACCAAACTTACTGATTTATTTCTAAGAATTCTCTCTAGTCGATCCAGTATCTGCACAGGTTGCTCTTCATATGATAAATCAGCTTGAATTTCTACTGGCTCAATCTCTATCACATGATTGGCATCCGGATTATACTTCTTTAGAAATGAGACATGAAATACATTATGCACGTGCTGATATTGTGGCGACAAGGCTAGCTCATAAGCAACTTTCCCTACTTGGTTCAAGATTTCAAAAGGTCTGATGTATCTTGGAGCTAGTTTCCCTTTCTTACCGAATCGGGTCAAACCCTTCCATAGTGATACTTTTAGCAATATAACTTCCCCAATTTCGAGTTTCACATCCTTCCGGGCGGGGTCTGCATATTTCTTTTATCTATCCTGTTCAGCAATGAGTCTCTTCTTGATCACAGTGATGGTGTCCTTCATTTGCTGAATCAATTCAGGTCCAAAAATCTTTCCTTCCCCAACTTCATCCTAACTCGTCAGTGTTTAACACTTTCACCTATATAAAGCTTCGTATGGTGGCATACCAATACTTGAATGGTAACTATTGTTATATGAGAATTCTACGAGTGGTAGATGATCGTCCCAACTTCCTGAAAAATCAATTGCACAGCTTCGCAATATATCTTCAATGGTTTGGATTGTTCGTTCAGCTTTGGCCATCGGTTTGTGGATGGTATGTCGTACTCATGTTTAATTTCGTTCCGAGATTTATTCAAATTGCCTCCAGAATCTTAAGTTGAATCACGGGTCTCGATCCGAAACTATCGATATAGGTACACCATGGCGTAACACGATTTCACGTACATACATATGAACTAGTCTATATAACAAAGACTTCTCATTGATTGAAGAAAATGTGCTGACTTCATAAGGCGGTCAACTATCACCCAAATTGCGTCGTGTCCAGAACGTGTTCACGGTATACCCACTACAAAATCCATGGCAATATTTTCCCAATTCCATTATGGAATCTTCAATGATTGAATCAAACCACTTGGTTTCTGATGTTCTGCTTTCACTCTTTGGCATGTGTTACATCTTGAAACCCATTTTGCAATTTCTCTCTTCATGTTCGGCCACCAAAAACTCTTCTTCAAATCATGGTACATTTTGGTACTTTTCGGGTGAATTGAAAATCATGAGTTGTGTGCTTCTTGCAAAATATCCTTCTTCAATTCAGTCACATTTGGAATCCAAATTTTTGTCAAAAATCTCAACACACCTTGTTCGTCTTTTTGTGTATATATCTCTTCTCCTGTCAACTGATTATTCTCTTGAGTCATTACTTCATCTTGGCATTTCTTTATCCTCTCTAGTAGTGTTGGTTAAAAAGTAATGTCATAACATATTTCTTCCGCTTCTCCATAATCGTAAAGTTCTAATTGCAATTTTTAAACTTCATCAGATAATTCCTTCGGTATTGTTATCATACTTAACTTTTCCTTCCTACTCAGAGCGTCTGCTACCACGTTGGCCTTTCCCGAATGATATTGTATTGAACAATCGTAGTCTTTGATCAATTCCAACCATCAGCACTGTCTCATATTTAGCTCCTTCTGAGTAAAGAGGTACTTCAGACTTTTGTGATCCGTGTATATCTCGCACTTTTCCCTATATAAGTAGTGTCTCCTTAATTTCAAGGCAAACACTATTGTAGCTAATTCTAAGTCATGAGTTGGGTAATTCTGTTTATGTGGTTTAAGTTGTCTTGAAGCATACGCTATCACCTTCCTATATTGCATCAATACGCATCCAAGTCCTTTGTAAAAGGCATCACTGTATATCACAAAATCTCCCCTGTCATCTGGTAATGCTAAAACCGGAGCAGTTACCAATCTTTTCTTCAATTACTGAAAAAAACTATCACACTTCTCCGTCCATTCAAACTTCTCATTCTTCCTTGTCAATTTAGTTAGTGGTACGACAATCTTCGAAAAATCCTTTACAAATCTTCTGTAGTATCCCGCTAGTCCCATAAAACTTCTCACTTATATAGGTGTCTTTGGTCTTCCCAAATTCATTACCGCCTCAATCTTTTCAGGATCTACTCTAATTTCCTTACTTCTAACAATATGCCCTAGGAATCTTACTTCGGTTAACCAAAATTCACATTTCGAGAACTTGGCATACAACCTCTCCTTTCGCAATACTTCCAAAGCTATTCTTAGATGTTCCGCGTGATCAGATTCTGTCTTTGAATATACTAAAATGTCATCAATGAAAACTATGACAAACTTGTCCAAGTACTCCTTGAATACACAATTCATTAAATCCATGAAAGCAGCCGATGCATTCGTCAACCCAAAAGCCATAACGAGAAATTCGTAATGTCCATATCTTGTTTGAAAAACTGTTTTCGGTATGTCCTCAGACTTAATCTTCAATTAGTGGTATCCCGATCGCAGATCAATCTTTGAAAAATAAGAGGCTCCTTTGAGTTGTTCAAATAGATCATCAATCCTAGGAAAAAGGTATCTATTCTTAATCGTCAACTTGTTTAATTCTCGATAATCTATACAAAGTCTCATGCTCCCGTCCTTTTTCTTCACAAACAAAACTGGTGCGCCCCACGGTGAAACACTTGGTCTTATAAATCCCTTGTCTAGTAGTTCTTGTATTTGCTTTGCTAATTCCTTCATCTCCGTTGGTGCCATCCTATATGGAGCTTTCGAAACAGGCTCGGTGCCGGGTGCAAGATCTATTGTAAACTCAATCTGTCGGTCCGGGGGTAAGCCAGGAAGCTCTTCAGGAAAAACGTCTAGAAAATCTCTTACTACTGGAATGTCTTCCGGATTGGAAACTTCTCTACTCTTATCGACTACATATGCCAAATACGCTTCACATCCTTTCTGAATCAACTTCTTTGCATGCATCGAGGTGGGGAATGTCTGAGTTTGCCTTTGGCCCTAGAATGTCACTTTCTTACCTTGCGGTGTACTTAATACTACTCTTTTATCCTTACAGTCTATTTGAGCACTGAAACTTGTCAGCCAATCCATCCCTAAGATCACGTCAAATTCGCCTAATTGGAAAGGAATAAGGTTTACAGGAAAAATGTGTTCGGCTATCTCTATTGTACAATGAGGGAAAATATGATTTACAGATAGTCTATATCTTGATTAGCTAAGATAACGGATAAAGGTTCATGCATCAATTAGGTTTCACAATTCAACTTATCAACGAAAGACTTCAAAATAAATGATCTGGTGGCTCCCGAATCAATCAGTACTTTAGCACTAGCGGCATTCACATAAAGCGTACCTGACACCACATCGAAACTTTGAATCGCATCCTTCATGTTCATGTTGAAAGTTCTCGCTTGAGCTGGATAACTCAAATCTGGATGATTTGAAGATGATGCTATCTGAGGTTGATTGAAAGACATGGGGAATGATGAGGTTGGCATAGGAGCTGCTTGCTTCACAGGATATGGTACAATGGTCATTTGCAGTAATTGATTGTTACCCACTCCTTTGCATTCTCGTGACACATGTCCTGCTTTCCCACACTTATAACACGTGATGTTTGCCTTCTGATTCTTACATTCATGAGCATAATGGCCCTTTGTATGGCACTTGAAACAAACTATATTCGCCTTATTGCAGATTCCCGTATGTCGCCTATTACAAATCTTACATTTCGGAACTGATCCTTGCGGGGGTTTTTGTCCACTAGTTACCTGAGATCTTGTTTCTTGTGATTTATTCCCAAATTCTCTCTTCTTGAAGTTCCCGGGTCCACTCTGAGGTTTAAACCTTTGACTAGTTCTTTGATTCTGACCCTTGTAACTTGAGCCTTCTTCTCCCGATTCAAATCTCCTTTTCTTGTTACCTTTCTCTTTTTGATTCTGCTCCCTCTCGCCTTCGATTACCATCACTTTCTGAACTACTTCAGCATAAGTAGTCAACTCAAAAACTGCCACACGACTCCTTAACCAAGGCTTCAATCCCTGTTGGAACCTTTTTACCCTCTTCTCTTCAGAATCAACTTACTCTCCCATAAACTAGAAAGTTCTATAAACTTCTTCTCGTATTCTCCAACTGTCATATTGTCTTGCTTCAACTCAAAGAATTTCATCTCCATTTATGTTTGCATATAGCGAGGAAAATACTTATCCAAGAACATTCTCTTAAACCTATCCCAGTAATAACTTCAGCAGCTTCTAAAGCCTTCGCTGTCTCCCACCAATAGTTTGATTCACCTTTAAGAAAGTAAGTGGCATACTCCACCTTCTGATTATCTCCAACATTTGTTAAGGCAAAATCCTTTTCCATCTCCTTAATCCAAGCATGAGCTTCTACTGGGTCTTGAGTTCCTCTAAATTTTGGGGGTTTTACGGATTGGAATGTTTTGAAAATAGTGACGTTTGCTGGGGGTGGTTGAGGAGGTTGCATTTGTTGAAGAAGTTGTTGTTATTGGGCTATAGTAGCAGTTTGTTGGCGTACCAATTTCATAAGTTGTGCTATATCAGGGTTTTGGTTTTCTTCTTCATTTTCTCTGGTTATTTGTAGGTCTTCCTCGGGCTCTTCTAGGTGCCATTTTCTGAAATAAGAGTTATACAGTTAGAGTGATGTAGAAACTTAGGGTATTATTTGTATTCATCATGGTATACAGTTTTCAATATAACAATAAAGGTGATGCATATTTATGAGCAAGAATTTAAAAGAACAATATAGGAATCAAGAAAAGTGCATAAATGAATTTAACATGGTTCAAGTTGAAAGGTACAAATCACAAGGTACAACTACGAATACAGGTCCGAATTAAAACAGTACGAGAGTCTAGAAACCAAAACAAATAACATGGTAAATAAAAGGAACAGCCTAATCCAAGCAACTAAAGGTCAAGTCCCCTAGAACTCATCCCAAGCCTCCTCATCGGTCTCCTCCTCGGGTTCCTCCTTGGACTCCTCCTCACAGGTCTTTGCGATATCTGGGGTAGTGTCCTCACGTAACATCTTGACCACGCTCCCAAGCTCATCGACTATCAGTCTGTACAGTAATCTGACTGGTCCGGTCGCGATGCACGGGCATCTCCTCCAATCTTGATGTGGCCACCGAGATTAGTCACTCGAGCCTCGAAATGGTTTTCGCCTTAGGTCCGCTACCCATCTCTTGCTTACTTGCATGGAGCTCTTCAAGACGTTCCATCAGCTTGACATACTTTCCTTGGAGAAAGTCATGATGCATCCTTAAGTCAGCATAAACAGAGAAAGCAATTGTGTCACTCGGCGGAATCGAAGATGATGATTGCACGCGTTGCTGTCAAGTAATATATATATATACAAAGGTTAGATACGGTTTACTCGAATATCACGCATTAGTACTCCCGATATTATATTATATACTCATACTTCCTATAGTCCTAATTGGGTTGTCCAGGGACTCTAAACCTAGGCTCTGATACCAACTCTATCACACCCCAGACCAAACACACACACACACACTAAATAAATGTGAACCATAATTATATTACAAACTTATAATTCTAAAATATGATAATCATACGATTACAAACCCATCCAAAATAATAACAATCCCGAGATCTTTACAAGTTCAGAGTTTGGAACAACCCTTCTAACTAATATCACAATTACCAACTGCCAGGTTCTCCTAATCTATATACTACTTGCACCCTCAAGTGGTCTTCACCCTGCCTACCGGTTGTCTTACGAGCGGGTTCTGCTTGGTACGAACAATGATTGCTAGCTGTAGAACAAGGTTAAATAAGAGAAAATGAACTAATACGCTCAACAAGTACTATCAGTTCTACTATACAAGGCATTATCTCAAAATTATGGGTTCATTAATCAAGAGGTTATAAATTCTTTTAAAAAAGACAATAAGAAACATGAAGTTTTAATATAAAGACATGGTAGAATCATAGTAATTGAAACATGGCATATGGAATCATGGCATTGTGGCAACATGTTATAATATAAAGGCATGGTAGAATTCATAATGACCGAAACATGGCATATGGTATCATGGCATCGGGCAATCATGTTATAAATATCAAATCATCAAAATCATTTTAGGACGCTACAGGATTACAGCCAGTGATCAGCCGTGAAGTAATCCCGAATCGCGCTGGGTTCTCAAATATAATGGGATCCCTAGGCTATATGTGAGCCTATCAATAAGTGTAAAAAAGACTTGCGTCTTGTCCAATCCACTAAGTCAAGAAAACATTTATTTTATTTTTAATGATTTATAACATGGATGCCGGGAAAGATTTGGTATCACTTTAATGGAATTATAACAAGAGAATTCAAGTTCACTAATGAGTTTCACTTTAGGGAATTTTGTAGAGAGTTTAGTATTCACAGTATCATGGATAAGAAATTTTTGGAAGGTAAGGTACTAACAAGATTAAGAGTTATCAACAGGGTATTTGAATTAAGTAATGACATGGTGATTATGACAGCTAAGCATTCACGAAAAGTATGTATACTTGCAATAATTATAAGCATAAGGAGGTAAGTAACTTGCCTTTCAACAGTTCTAAGATTATTCGATCTTGACGACACGAATCTTCCCCTTCGCTTCGGAACCTACACATTATATAACTTCATTACTATTCACCTTTTAACACCTCATAAGCCTATAAGCTCCTAAACTCACTATTACCTTTATCATAACTATTATTACTCAAGAATTTATAATTATAAGAATACACATAACTTAATCATATGCAATTCAAGTAATCCACATAGTCACATAATAGCATGGCATATACTACTTAGTTATTTACACTATATTATCACTTAAACACCTAAGCACATAATCAAGTAACACATAAGAACTATTATTGACCTTAAGTTAAACCTAAAGATGATGTGCAACACTCAGACTCTTCACCTCTAGGTCCCAAATACAATAAATACCACTAACAATTCCTAAGGCCATTTTAAGGGTGGTCTCGGGTTTCTTGGTGGAAATGGGGTGTCTATGTGGTGCCCTCCAAACCCGGGTCAGAAGTTTGGGGTCCACACACACACCTTATTTATAACCTGCTTACAACAATAATAAAGATAATAATAATAAGCCACACAAGTTAACAACTACCACGGACCGCAACAGGTTAAAGTATGCACACAAGCCACACACACACTTATATTACAAACATCCCAAATCCTAATTATTCAAACTTACAACTGAACAATAAACATTATTACAAACTTTTACAAACTTAAACTATCTCAAAAGCTATCAGCTAGCTTAGCTTGATCAACCTGGACCCCTAGCTCTCGCACTGGATTGGGGATCCTCGCTACCAGCAGGTTCCTTTTTAACTGGAAAAGAACATAAACAATATCACACAAATGAGCTAACTAGATCAGCAAGTCACATTGACAAGACTGAGAATAATGATCATCAAGTAAAAAGAGTTAAGGTATCAAGTGAACAATGAATTAATGATTTAGAATTGGATATTATGTTTTCATTTTAAAAACCAAGGTTAGGCTGCTGATCAGTCATGCACTAACCCCGAGCAAGGCACAAAGCTCTGCTCTAATTACTGGATCCAAGGCATACATTGGCCTAATTTGACCACCAATCTGGTCTGACCACGAATCTGGTCCAAAATATTATAAAACAATCCAATTCTAACATAATAACAGAATAAATAATGTAAAGCAATAAACAAAATCTTAAGCAACATAGGATGTCCAATAATGAGATGGTTTCAATCTTCACCAAGGAATAATATGGCAATTTCAAAGAATGGCTGTCAGGTAATGAAAGAATTGGATAACAAAGGAATCAAAGTTTCAAGGTTACAAGGATTTGGTCTTTCAAAGCATAAGGTACAATGGTTTGAATATGTAAGCAATCTGATTCAGTATTTGGTATTTAGTTTGTATGTATTTGTGGAGTAGTATCATATATCTGTGGTTCGTATTTGGGTATTCAACAATCAATGGTTCAGAAAAAATAAGGTTTATGGTTCAAAGATCAATAGTTGGAATCAAGGTTTAGGGTTCAGTGCTTCAAAGCACTTGCAATATAAAACAGAACTATCAGTAATCTACAATATATCTCGAGAAAGTTCAGAACACTTGCCTGATATTAGCTTGCTCTACTTCACTAACTTCCGATCACAATCTCTTACTCCTCGACTATCTGTTTTCCTTTCCTAAGCCTTGCCTCTTCTGCTCACATATCATAAGTATCTATCAAAACTCAACTCATATAATTCTATTCGGTATACACTTCTATCTACCCTTCATTTTACCCATATCCGACTAATGGATTGAAAGTTATGCTAAAAACAAGCAAACACTGAACATAAAGACCGACAGTCAAACAAACAAGTCACATATAGTACATAGCACGTCAAATAATCAATGAAATTTCATTTACAATGAAGTCTCCGGTCATAAACAGTCCTTCGGGTATTTAATATGATTTTTAAAACATTTTTCGGAGTCAAAACGGGTCATTGGATCAATTTTAAAGCAATAGACAGGGTCCAGTTGGCCAAATCTGGCTTCAAAATTATTTTATAAAAATTATCGAGCCTTGAAAACAATTTAAAATAATATTTTAAAGCTCAAAACTATTTTTCAGAATTTTTAAATCATTAATAAATAATTAAATCTAATCAAATAATTTATTAAAATCAATTAATAATTAATTAAATCAATTAATCAATTAATTTCGAATTAATTGACTAATTAACTAATTAATTATTAACTAAAATCAATTAACTAATTAAATCAGATTTATTTTTTAATTAAAAATATTTTTTTGGAATTAAAATAATTATTTTTGGAATTTTCAGTAATTAAAAATGAATTGTTATAATTAAAATAAATAAAAAATATGATTTTTAAATAATTTATAAACAGAATCCTATTTTTGCAATTTTTGGAAAGTTCAGGGACCTAACTGTTTCTTCTCCAAAACTACAGGTACTAAGCTGTAATTTTCACAGGGGTTCGCCGGAAAATGTCTTGTCTCGCCGGAGAAGACGATTCCGGCTTCCTCACCCCACCAACACCTCCAGATCACATTTACACAATACTAGGAACATAACTATACCATCAAATCGTCCTAATAATCCCTGAGTTGGCCGGAAATTGGCCGAGAAGTTCGCCGATTTCCGGCGAGCTCGACGTAAACTTCAAATGACAACTCCCTCCTCTACAGACCTCGTCGATTTGCAAGACTTATACGAATCGATTGAAAATTTCATAAGGAACACAACCCACCCCTCTAGAACATCTATCTATCCCGAAATAAGAAACCCCCAAATTCAATCAAGAACATTCAAACGAATTATAAACCCTAATTTCAAAATTCGAAAATCAAACTCAATTTTGAACATGTTATTGAACTCCAAATCAGTCATATGACATATCAAAATCATCATGAAAACAAGCTCTACAACATACAAGCATCAAATCATTCAAATAATCATCCGAATAGAAATTCATATTTTTAATCAAAATAATTCGAAATTAAATAAAAATATATAAAATCAACCTTTGATTCTGCAGTTCTGAAACTTGGATAATCTGATAGTACTCCTCAAACCCTTCGTTTTGATTACCAGAGCTTTCCAAACGGATATTAATAACACCTTGAACTTTGCAGTTTGATTCTGAGAAAGGTTTATGAATATATGTATTTTCTCTGTAAAATTATATAATTACTGTTTCCAAATGATTTTCGGTACGAAATAAAATACGGTAAAGGCTATTTATAATTACAGAATATTAATATCCCGTTAGATCATTCCGGATATAAAATAGTACGTTTATTTATAAAAAACAGATCCAAACGGTACCGGTTTTCGAGAAAATTATCCAAATCTGTACAATTTGTACTGCGGTCTTCGTCTCAGCGACTGGTTACACGTATTACGAGGTGATAATTATAATAGTTTAATAAAAAGATCCCGTTTATCGAAAATACGAGTTTTATTGATTTACCGAAACGAATTTTGTATCGAAAATATTGCGTCGGGACCCGCACAGGACAAACCGTACGCCGGATCAAAAAAGTCGAAACATGGAAAATGCTCGGAATATTGCAATTAGGTTAGGAAGGAGTTCTCGAAGAGTTTCGGGTTATAAAAACGTAAAAACGGGTGAAGTCGGACGGTTCCCGATTATATAAAATAGTTTATAATTACTCGGAAAAAGAATTTATAAAATCAATAAATTTCCTATAAAATCATAAATCAACATCAAAATAAATAGGAAGATACGAAAATTATCTATATTTTATTTTGGACATATAAAAATTAAAATACTCAATTTATATTATTTTTAAACATCCAAACACATATACCACTTAACAAATAATTCACAGAATAAATACTGAACATGCATAATATTTATTTATTAGCAAAAATAATTACACGATATATTCCAGATATTACAGTCTCCACCTTGGTCCTTCACTCCAAGCCACTTCCTACAGGTTGTTAAGACTCTAAACTAACTTCTAAAGTTGGTGAGACTCAAAGGCCTCACTCCTATAGGCTTACAAAAATCAATACTCACACTAAGGTTTCTGTTAGCACCAGTTTGCACGCCCTGTGCTCCATGGCCGAAATCTCAACTTCTACATGGGTCCTTCTAAAAAAACCAATGCCCATGGATTCTTAAGACCTAAAAATAACTCTCGGACTTCGTTTCAGGCCAAGGCCTCACCTAGGCTTCTCTAGGCCCCTGCTCAAAGTTGACACTTGTCCAGCCTCCCTCGAATTCATTCTGCCCTGTTTTAACTCACATAAAACTCACTTTTCTCACTCAATTTTTAATTCTAATGGTTTGTTAAACTTCCTAAGGATACATTATACTTATATAAGCCAAGGCCACATGAAGGCCTAGCCTATGGCATGGTTATAATCGACCAAAGTTCAAGCTTACACAGTTCTTTCCTGCTCTAAGTTACTCTCGGAAATATGTGTGTGCACCTATCTATTTGCAAGTTTTTCAATGAATCAAAGCCACTGGACTCAATTACAGCTCAAGTCCTAACTCTAGTAAGCTCGGTCCTAGCAAGGCCTTAATAAAACTCACCTAAAACATCCTATACTTATGGTGAAAAATTCTGCTACATAGTGCCTAGTGTACCTCCTTCCACCTCAACTCCCATTTCAACACCAAAACCAACATGCAACCCAACAAATCTATCCTACAGTTTACACAACCCTATTAACTATCATTTTATAGAAAAATACGAGCATAAACCTAGCCATATAAGCCATTTACCGAAGCAAAACAGAGAGCAGAGCAGAGCAGATTTTATTTATGCAATTTTAAGAAAATTTTTGTACCAAAAATACATGGTATCAACTTAATGGCTACAAAATTTGATCATGACTTATCAAGGCACATAGCATACTAGAATTTTAGATCAAAAACCGTCGCATTCATTGCACAAAAACTTAAATTTAAATCCTATAACACATTTATTTGAAATATCACTTATACTACAACATGCAAGTATAAACTTCAACTTTTATCATAAAAATCATGGCATGCAAGGATGGAAACTTTTTAAAATACATCTTATAAGATCATAAGTTCTATAAAAGTCATATGCAAAGTCTCTTTCTTTTTGAAAACAAACAAAACTATCACACAAACAACAAAATCCATTCGGCTCCTTGGGAGTCATTGCCGAATGCTTGAGGCCAAGATCATGGCTTGAAAATAGAAGCAAAATACTTCATCAAGACCATCTCTTGCTCAAGTTTTATGTGCCATATTGAGTTCAACTCTAGATTCATAAGAATCAAAGTTTAACCATTGGCTTTAACCACATGCAACTAAGAAACTAACCTCAAATGAAGATGTAGCACTAAGTATAAATGTCCCTTGCTTGGATGAGTTGAAAGGTGTAAGAAAATGGAGAAAATGAGGAAGAAAATGAGAGGGTTGGGGGAGGTTTTAGGCGTGGCCGAGAGGGAGTAGGGAGAGAAGAGAGTAGAGTGATGTGTTGGTGAAGAAAATGAGGTGAAATGAGTGTTTAGTCTAGCTTTTGTCTCATTCAAATGGTAGTGGATTTTGCTTTTTACCATTCTATCCTTCACCCACTAATAGCAAGATTGTGCATGCAAGATTTTATGGGTCATTTAGTTGGTCAAATAGAGTTAGTGGAGGGTGTAAGGACGGTCTTACCCTTGATCTCTATTTGGATGGAATTTGCAATGAAGGGCACACTTGTAATTCAATAACTATTAAAAGTATAATTAAAAAGAATGTATTTTATTAATTAAAATATAAATCCATAAATCACAAAATTAATACCATAAATACTATAGGATTTTAGAAGTTTAATAAAAAAAATTCAAAAAATTTGAACAAAAGAATTTATATAAAAAAATAATTTTTATAATATTATCATACTAATAAATCATGAAACATATAATTAACACATTAAAAATCACATAAGCCATTGCAAATAAATTGACTCTACACCACAATATTAGAATATAATTTATCCGGCTATTCGCAACTTATTCAAATATCACTATATCGCGAGAATCTCAATTATTACTTAATCGCGTAGTCGCAACTATTCAAATATTATCAAATCGCGCTACTTATTTAATCGCGTAACGAAAATCTTACTCGCGTACAAAAGCTATACGCTTAAAAATATTCCAGCAACATTCGCAATGCCATACGATAAAATTATACACAATATATAACGAATCTGCATAGTCGGCCTTATAACACAAAATATTTATGAATATATACATCGCATTTATAAAACAACTCAAATATTTACTGGTTGTCACAAGAAATCCTTGCATATTTATTTTTTAAAATTTAAAATTCAGCTTGGAATTTTTCAAATTATAATAAAAATGTCTAATTGTTAGTTACATTTTCAATATGTAAAATTAACACAAGGCAGAATCAAAGTGATCAAAAGTATATATAGAGAACTGAGTTCTCGATAAGTCTAACTGACTTATCGACAAGTCATTTTAATACTTCTCGGGTGAGTTCTCGATAAGTCAATTTACTGACTTCTCGAGTGACTTCTCGATAAGCTTTATTATGACTTATCGATTAGTCTTTGTAGAGTTCTCTATAAGTGTTAACTTACAGAGTTCTCTACAAGTATAATTTTAGACTTATGAATAAATCAGAACTGAAATAATTTAATTCAATAAATTATTTTGGTAAAATACTTTTGGAAAAATTATTCTGATTTTATTTTGATTTATTCAAATAAATATTGGAAATATTTCAGTCCATTTTTGGACAAACTGGGTATTTATTTGATCTCGATAAGTTTATTTTTAGTTCTCTACAAGAATAAATTAAACTGACTGTGACAACTGAGAATTTTGCGACATAATTAAGTAAATAAAGTGTGATTTATGTGAAGTGATTATAATTAAGTGCTGGTTAATTGTCTTTACTGTATATTAGAATCTAGGAGCGTAAATAAAGGCGTTCCAATTTAAAGAGTCAGCTTAGAGATTAAGCTGTGTTGTCGGGCCGTCGAGTAGAACGGAACCTGTCCTAAATAGGGATTAAGGTATTTAAAATATGAACTATGTGTTACTATGTAAAATGAAATGCTTGAGTAAAGTAATGCGTTCTGATAACGTGTCAGTCGATAACGATATTGTGAAGCGTAATTGAAACGCTGAGCGTCGGGCCGTCAGGCTGAACGTGACCCGGTACGCGTAGAAAGGAATAAAATTAAAGAAGGACAAATTTTATCATCATACATAAGTTGTGATGTGTTCGTATGTGTGTTTGCTTGTCCATGTGCATGATTACGTGATCTGTTGACATTTTTCTGGATTTAAGGGAATTATTTGATTTAAATTTATTTAACCTTCGCATATTTTTATAAAATTATCTGAGTAAGATAAAGGCATGAGATTTGTTCTGTTATCTTCGTATTAGTCCTAGAGACTTTCTAAAAATGATGGGCGGATTTAATTGGTGATCGTTGCATTTTAAATTGTTTTTTGTGTGCTAAAATGCTATTATTAAAGCAAACTTGTGAAAATCATATAAAATTAACCGTTCGCTCAAAAGTTTATATGAGTAATGGTTGGAAAGCTAATTTCGAGATCTACGTATTAAAATTGTCATTTGCAATAATTTTTTGCCTTTCCGAGAGAGATAAACTTTATATTTAATTTTTATCTTATTTGAGTAAAAAGAAAGGATTAATCAAACACAAATAGGGATTTAGTAGATTACTAAAATACCCTTGGCCCTAATACAATATAAACACTCCCCCCTTTTTGTTTCTTTCTTTCCCGTGAACATCTTCCCCCTCTCCCTCACTTTCTTTTCATCTCTCTCGAACACTCTCTCTCTCTCGGCTCTCTCCCATCTCTCTTCTCTCTCTTTTGCATGCAACATCAAATATTCACCCAAACTTATAGATATTACCACCTATAGCTTCTATTTTTGGTATACTACTCAATTACCACTTGCATGTAAGTGTTTATGTAAGTGTTTATGGTGACCATCTCTATGGTTGTGTTCAAGGAAATCAATTTCTTGATATATGATCATAAGAGTAGATTCAAGAAGATTTTGTGGTTTAAAACTCAAGAGGCGACCAATTATGGGCACTCTTAAGTTCGACCACCACCGGCCATGATCCAAGGAGAGCCGGTGGAATTTTAAGAAAATGATCTGTTGGTGTGATCTTTGAGTTTTATGCTCTTTAAAATTTTATGTAGCTATTGCATGTTTTGGTTTCTTGAAAAGATCATAAAAGAAAAAGGGTTTTTGGTACTTCCTTTGAAATTTGAGTATATGATTGATAAATGGATTGTTTTTATTGTTTCATTTGTGTGTAAGTCATTTGATGCTTAGGAAATCAAATTTGAAAGTTGCATGTTGGGGTTTTGGTTCGACATTATGCTAATAAAAAAGGGAATTAGATTTGGTGGCTTGATCTTAGTGTAAACTAAGCTTAATTAGTGTAAAATATGATTGCATGTTAGTTTTAAAGAAGAACTAGTAGTGCATGTCATTGTTTGGTCCTAGAGATTATGAATCATGATTTAGCCGAATGAAAAATGTGTTTAGAAGAGATTTACTTGATGATTAAGTGAATGCATGCATGTTGATTGGATAATTTGATTAAAGCTTGAGTTATTAGGTGATGTTTTGTTTTGTGATTCGAAAATTGTGATGAAATTGAGTTGAATGACTAAGTTAAGGTTTAAAATAAGTTGAAAATGTGATATAAAACTTTGCATGTCAAAATTGATCCTTGCATGTGTGATTTCTTGAAAAACCCGAATGGGTCTTATGGTTAAAAAGAGAATTAAGTGGATTGTGTGGGATTATATGCTAATTATCTTAGTTACTAATAAGAACTTGGTTGCATGCATTGATTGGATTATGCTTGTGTTCGAATTTGATAATTAAAGAGGGTGTTGAATATCGATTCTTAAAATGAATATGATTCGGTTTTTGGACTAAAAGAATGAGGCGTAATTGCGTAAAAGGCCCTTGTAATATGCATACCAAAGAGGTTTATTGTGTTTGATTATATGAGGTTGAAATTGAGTATATGTGGTTGTGTTTTATGTGTATAGCCGAATGGAATATAAGTAGAAAAGAGAATGATTTGGTTCCAATACCTTGCTAAATAATTGCATGTGAAATTCTAGGAGATATGTGATTTATTTGTGGTTGTTGTGGTTTGAATTAAGGAATAAAAGAAAAGGAAATTAAGTTGTTGGTTATTAAAGAACTATAAGTGACAGTTATGGTCGCAAAAGATTTAGTTGTGAATAAATCATGTACTCGTAAGAGCCATACTAGTGTGATTTGAAGAATAGTTAAAGTTAAAATAGTATGAGTCGATCGATGAGAATATAAAGATATAAAGGCTTCGAGAAAGGAATGTGTTATGTGCTATGTGCTTATGTGTATAAGCTATACTCGTATATTTGAGTCAAGAGTATAATCGAGCTATCGTATTGAGTGATCATTTCGGGAATGAGAGTTGGGAAACTGATTAAGGTTTTGGTTTTATTGTAGATTCGGAGCGTGAGGGCATTCAGGCTAGGAAAGGGAAGGGTATACTAGGTTGCAGTAGTTCAACCTTCAGAAAAGCAAATTCAGGCAAGTAATTCTCATTACTAGTGAAAATGGTTATAGAGAGGTTATTGTTCATACCATGTAGAGTATGGAACTGTTTAAATAATGAATCCCTGTTAATGATTTGAGATACCCTGTCTTTGATCTTGTTAAATTGTTATTGATAAGCTTATTGATTCAAACCTTTGGTAACCTATCTTTTCTGTTCATGTTATTTGTTAAGCCATGAACGGTTGTAAACCCTATAATTACCTTTACAAACCCTTGTAATGATACCTTATTTCTTGATCACCATATTTCCTATTGATCCTTGAAACATATATTGATCCTTCTAATTTAAGTACCTTGTTATCCCTGATTCAGAATCCTTAGAATTGCTCATTGCTTGTCTTTGAATCACTTCCTTAACTTTGATTTCTTGAAATTTGACTTAAGAATGAGTTTCGACTCGAAAGAGTCCGAATGATTTCATATTCTTGGTAATGATAAAATGAATTTACAAAACCTACTTTTTCCAACCCAAGGTTTCCGAATGAGTTCCTGATGGATTGGATGGGACGTAAGAGGCTAGTGGGGCTAGTCCAGTCATTGTAAGAGGCTAGCGGGGCTAGTCCAGTTTAAGGCTAAAATTATGCCGATTGGTACCTTTAAGACCAGATGGACGTCGGTACGGGCTGATCACCCGTATTATAATGAAATGAAAGATAAAGTGATCCAATCAAGGGTTCTATATTGATTATTTAAAATGGAACTGAAACTTCCTGTTCAATAATTCAATCTTTGAAAATGAAAAATGGTTTATATTGTTATGAAAAGAGTTGATTATGATATTGTGAAGCTTAAACTCGTGAACCCTGATTCTAATCTGTTGATCATATAACTGATTCCATATAATGAAAATATTTTCGCTTTCCTTTCTGAAAGATCTGTTCTGATCCTTTAATGATTGTTGATGAATGTCGGCTTTCACCCTACTTTGAGCCTGGTTCCTTGAAAGCCCCACATTTTCCTTCATAACACTTCCTTAACCCAAAAGATGGAAATTTGCCACTTAGAACAAATAAAGTAGAATGCCCTGAGATTGGTAAAGTATATTATGGATTTTATATCATAGAACTGCTTTATAGTTACTTGCTGAGTTTTATACTCATATGTTTTATTTTAATCTAACCATGGAAGTTAAGCAAAAAGATGGCCAGGCTTAGGCGCACTGCTCATAAGAGCGTACCTGGTGGTCCCTACCATGTTGAGGGCTTCCGGTTGCCAGAGCAGGTAGTGGTATTTTTGAGTGAAAAAACGCTTAGCCGGAAGGTTGTAAAGATACAATGGTTATCTATCGGTTCCAAGCCGGAATTCGATTATGTATATTTTATAATATTTTGGGGTTGTAAGTTATATTTTATGATTGGTAATTGTAATCTTGTCTCATACTTTATCCTATTTGATCCTGTTAGTAGTTAATCGGGGTTTATGCTTATTTAATTATTAGATTAAAGGTGTGTAGGTCCTCATTTCCTAACCCCGAGATTGAGGGCGTCACAAGTTGGTATCAGAGCTACAAGATCTAGTCCCTGAGACAAGTTAGGATTAAAAAGGGGTATTTTGGGTATATATTTATATCGCGAGAGAGTTCGACTCATATAGAGTTGAGTTAGACTATTAGGTATAGTCTAAGGAAAGTGTGTATTAGTTAAAGTGAAAATAGAGTTAGGATGTGAGTTTGTTGGAAGCTTTATTTAACCCTAACGTTGTTTCTTGGTTGTTGTTTTGTATTTTCTCTTAGGATCCCAGTAGTGGTAGTGATTCAGATTCCGAGATTAGTTTGACCGGTACCCCAGTGGACCCTATTCCACCCTCTCCAGAGGAGCCTGTGTATGTTAGTTCAGACCCAGAGGAGGACCCTTCTGAGAGTAGTGAGATCCCTATGTAGATTTCAGCCTTGAGGCCAGATTCAGAGACCCTGCCCCTGAGCCAGAGTCTGAGATGCCTAAGACTGTACCTGTCAGTGTTGGTGGCAAGTTAGCCCAGGACCGAGACTTTGTTTACCCCCGTATTCCTGAGTTGGGAGCTTTGGTGGATAGGTTGATTCTAGATTCTAGGCTGAGGACTTCAGTAGTGATGGAGGAGTGGAGAGCTAGGATTCAGTTGGTGGAGCAGGTTGCCCGGAGGAGATTGGACGAGGGACCATCCACTAGTGATGCTGATGCTGAGGCTCGGAGACTGCATAAGATCATTCGCTGGATGTTGGTTGTGTTGAGAGAGATTCTGGATGATTAGACGGGACTGTTGGTTGAGCCCGTAGATTATTGTTTTTCAGCGCCAGTAGGCTTTGGGATACTTGGTCAGATGCCGGGATCCCTTTTTCATTTGTTATGTTGTATTTCGGAACTCTGTGGTAGTAGTAGTTGTTAGAAGTTAGGGGTAGATAGGGGGATGTTTTTCTAGTTTTTCCTCTGTTTAACCCTGCTATATTATTGTACCTTATTTCTGAACTTATGTTAACCAAACTTTTCTTTATGTACCCTTTGTTTAATAAATCCATTATCCTGTTTTCCATTGTGCACCCTAAATATCTCATAAATTATTCTAAATACCATGTTTTCGTATAACCATGATAAAAATCCGTAATACCCTATTATGTGCCATGATAAAACAACACTGATATGAGAATTATGTAGTAATAGGATTGCATGTGCAAATTGGGTAAAGCTTAAAACCCGCAAAAGAGATTTTATAGTGAAATGTTGTTATATATGCCATGCTATCGTATTGCTAAATAATTGCCCAATCAGGTTTGTAAGAAATGGCCAACTCACCAGATCACCAAGAAGAAGAAATTCCAACCCAAGACCCAGAAGTAAACCCAGAAACCACCATGATGAGCAGACTTGCTCAGCTTTTGCAACAACCTGTGGCCCCTAAAGTTAGCAATTTCAAACACTTTCAATCTGTTCATCCCCCAAAATTTTTAGGGTTTCCAGACCCGATTAAAGCACATTCATGGTTAAGAGAAATGGAAAAAGCTTTTGAGTTAGGAGAATTTAAAGACGATAAGAAAGCTCAGTATGCAGGTTATTACCTTAAAGATGAAGCGAGTTTCTGGTGGGAGTCTTCGAAAGCGTTGTTGGAAGGAAAGGACTTAACATGGGAGAAGTTCACTGAGATGTTTCTGGAGAAGTATTTGCCGAGCTATATGCAAGATCAGTTGGAGATGAAATTTCTGGACCTTAAACAAGAGGATATGTCGGTAGCAGATTATGAAGTAAAATTTTTGGAGCTGTCTAGATTCGTACCTGAGTATGTGAATACGGAGACAAAGAAGGCTAAGAGGTTCCAACAGGGACTTAAGCCATGGATTATGAGTCAAGTAGCGTTGTTGGAGATCAAGAATTATGCTGACTTGGTACAGAAGGCAATGATAGTAGAAGGAGAGTGTGAAGCTGCGAAGAGAGAAAATGAAGGAAGGAAAATAAAATTTGAAAGCTCGGAGCAAAAGCAAGGAAGCTCAAAGTTTAGAGGAAAGTTTAGAAGGAATGGTGGAGGTTAGCACCAAAAGTTTCAGAAGTTTAAACCCGGTAACGGAGCCCAGAAGAACCGTTTCCAGAAAGCAGGACAACCAAGGGAGGATAACAGACCTCAGATTCAAGAATGCAAGAATTGTGGAAAGAGGCACCCAAGAAGGTGTAATAAGTTGGATGTGACCTGTTTCAAGTGCAACCAGAAAGGGAATTATTCTACGGAGTGTTCAAATGGTGCAAGGAAGCCTGACTTTGCTTGTTTCAAGTGTGGAAAGGTGGGCCATATGGCCAGAAATTGCAAGGAGCCTGTTCAAAAGGCCAATGTTCTTAGGATTGCTGGACCGCCGTCTCTCCCAGCACCATCAGCTCAACCCAGGGCTAGGACTTTTAATATGACAATGAAAGATGCGGTGCAAGATGTGGACGTGGTAGCAGGTATGCTTGTTATTAACTCGATAGAAGTAAAAGTATTAATGGATTCTGGAGCAACTAGATCTTTTATTTCTGAAAGTATTCTTGATAAGTTAAATTGTGTTGCGTACCCTCTGGAACCTAATTTAACTATAGAGGTAGTAAATCAAGATAAAGTTATTGTTAATAAGATTTGTCTCAATTGCGATGTGGTGATAGAAGGTCGGCACTTTTTCTGCTGACTTAATTCCCTTTAAGTTAGGATAATTTGAGGTTATACTAGGAATGGACTGGTTGTCAAACCATGAAGCGCAAATAGAGTGTAAGAGTAAGAAGGTGAATTTAAGGATCAAGGATGGTGAGGAAGTGATTTTCAAAGGAAAAGAGGCAAGAGAAGAAATTCCTAACGGCTGTCGAAACAAGGAGATTATTACGTCAAGGATGCGAAGTTTATTTGGCTCATATTATGGATGTTGAAAAAGAATCCGAGAGGATCGAAGATATTCCAATAGTAAGAGATTTTCCTGATGTGTTTCCTGAAGAATTGCAAGGGCTACCTCCAGATAGAGAGATCGAGTTTACGATTGATTTGGCTCCTGGAATGGAACCAGTATCGAAAGCTCCCTATCATATGGCGCCAGTCGAGATGAAGGAATTAGCAGCTCAGTTGCAAGAATTGTTGGATAAAGGAGTAATTCGGCTGAGTGTATCCCCGTGGGGCGCACCGGTGTTGTTTATAAAGAAAAGGATGGGAATATGAGGTTGTGCATTTATTATCGCGAATTGAATAAGTTGATGATTAAGAATGAGTACCCTCTACCATGAATCGATGATTTGTTTGATCAGCTAAAAGGAGCTTCGTGTTTCTCCAAGATTGATTTAAGATCTAGGTATCATCAACTAAAGATTAAAATGGAAGACATACCCAAGACAGCGTTTCGAATGAGATATGGGCACTATGAGTTTTTGGTAATGGAATTTGGTTTGACGAATGCGCCAGCCGCATTTATGGATCTTATGAATAGAGTGTTCAAGAAATATTTGGATAAGTTCGTTATTGTGTTTATTGACGATATACTGATTTTCTCCAAGACGGAAGAAGATCATAAGGAGCATTTGAGGATTTCCTTGGAAATTCTGAGAAAAGAAAGGTTGTATGCTAAGTTTTCAAAGTGTGAATTTTGGCTAAAGGAAGTGCAATTTCTTGGTCATGTAGTTAATAAAGAAGGAATTAAAGTGGACCCAACCAAGATAGAAGCTGTAATTATTTGGGAAAGGCCCAAGACTCCTATGGAAGTCAGAAGTTTTCTGGGATTAGCCGGATACTACAGAAGGTTTGTGCAAGATTTATCTAAGATTGTTGTTCCCTTAACGAAGTTGACAAGAAAGAACGAGAAGTTTGTATGGACGGAAAAGTACGAGGAAAGTTTTAAAGAGTTAAAGAAAAGGCTGGTAACTGCCCCAGTATTGGTGTTACCTGATGAAAAAGGAGAATTTGTAATATTCAGTGATGCTTCATATAAAGGACTTGGATGTGTGTTAATACAACACGGGAAGGTAATAGCATATGCGTCAAGGCAACTCAAGCCGCACAAGCAAAAGTATCCAACGCATGATTTGGAATTGGCAGCAATTGTGTTTGCCCTTAAGATTTGGAGGCATTATTTATACGTGGAAAAGTGCGAGATTTATACAAATCATAAGAGTTTAAAGTATATTTTCACTCAAAAGGAATTGAATATGAGAGAGAGGAGATGGTTAGAGTTGATCAAAGATTATGATTGTGCGATAAACTATGATCCTAGAAAGGCAAAAGTGGTAGCAGACGCTCTAAGTCGCAAGGAAAGATTGAATATGTTAACGTCGTCGAAAGATTTGGTCAAGGATTTTGAAAAGATGGAAATAGAACTATAGACTCCAGAAATTGGAAGTGAAGCTATATATGCAATGTCATTTCAACCCGAAATTTTGAAGAAGATTTGATGTTGTCAAGAGCAAGTAATGAATCGCGAAAAGGATAAGTTATCAGGAGAAGAAATTAAAGCTCAAAAGGATGGAAAAGGAATATACCTTGTTAACTCACGTATTTGGATACCTGATGTTGTGGAGCTAAAGCATGAGATTTTGCAAGAAGCGCATAACTCGATATTTTCAATTCACCCTGAAGTACGAAAATGAACCAGGACTTAAGAGAGAATTATTGGTGGCCAAACATGAAAAAGGAAATTACGGAATGGATAAGTAAGTGTTATACGTGTCAAAGAGTCAAAGCGGAACATCAGAGGCCAAGCGGATTGCTTCAGCCACTAGATATACCAGAATAGAATTGGGAACATATTGCGATGGATTTCGTGGTAGGATTACATAAAACCAAGTCTAATCATGATGCGATTTGGGTGGTAATCGATCAGTTGACGAAGTCAGCATATTTCTTGCCGATAAATAAAAGGTTTTCGTTGGCAAAGTTGGTCAAATTGTATTTGCATGAGATAGTGATGCGTCACGGAATTCCTGTCTCTATTGTATCTGATAGAGATCCAAGGTTTAACTCGAGATTTTGGAGAGAATTTCATGATCATTTGGGAAATAAGCTGAGAATGAGTACGGCATATCATTCGTAGACTGACGGACAAAGTGAAAGGACAATTCAGACAATTGAAGATATGTTGCGAACCTATGCAATAGATTTCAAAGGAAATTGGGAAGATTATTTGCCGTTAATTGAGTTTTCCTACAAAAAAATTATCACGCGAGTATTGGCATGCCGCCCTATGAAGTGTTGTATGGAAGAAAATGTAGGTCCCCTACGTATTGGGATGAGGTTGGTGAGCGCAAATTAACTGGCCCAGTGCTAGTTCAACAAACGAAGGAAAAGGTAGAAATTATTCGAAAAAGATTAGTTGCAGCTCAAGATCGACAAACGAAGTATGCAAATCAAGAACGAAAAGATGTGCAATTCAAATCTGGAGACAAAGTATTGTTAAAGATATCTCCTTGGAAGGGTTTAACTCGATTCGGGAAGAAAGGGAAGTTGAGTCCTAGGTATATTGGACCATTTGAAGTACTGCGACGAGTTGGGAAGGTGGCATATGAATTAGCGCTACCTCCGCAAATGCAACATTTATACAATATATTTCATGTTTCTCATCTGAAGAAGTATAATACTGATGCGAGCCATGTGATTGAATTGGAACCAATGGAAATTTAACTAGATTTGTCCTATGTGGAACAACCAGTTCGAATCTTGGACCGTAAAGAAAGGACACTTAAAAATAAAGTTGTACCTCTAGTTAGAGTATTGTGGAGAAATCCACTAGTAGAAGAATCAACTTAGGAATTAGAGAGTGAAATGCAAGAAAAGTATCCCCATCTATTTGCTTAGACTAGATTCTGGGGACATAATCCTTTTAAGGAGGATAAATTGTGACGACTGAGAATTTTGCGACATAATTAAGTAAATAAAGTGTGATTTATGTGAAGTGATTATAATTATGTGATTAAGTGCTGGTTAATTGTCTTTACTGTATATTAGAATCTAGGAGCGTAAATAAAGGCGTTCCAATTTAAAGAGTCAGATTAGAGATTAAGCTGTGTTGTCGGGCCGTCGAGTAGAACGGAACCTGTCCTAAAAAGGGATTAAGGTATTTAAAATATGAACTATGTGTTACTAGGTAAAATGAAATGCTTGAGTAAAGTAATGCGTTCTGATGACGTGTAAGTCGATAACGATATTGTGAAGCGTAATTGAAACGCTGAGCGTCGGGCCGTCAGGCTGAACGTGACCCGGTATGCGTAGAAAGGAATAAAATTAAAGAAGGACAAATTTTATCATCATACATAAGTTGTGATGTGTTCGTATGTGTGTTTGCTTGTCCATGTGCATGATTACGTGATCTGTTGACATTTTTCTGGATTTAAGGGAATTATTTGATTTAAATTTATTTAACCTTCGCACATTTTTATAAAATTATCTGAGTAAGATAAAGGCATGAGATTTGTTCTGTTATCTTCGTATTAGTCCTAGAGACTTTCTAAAAATGATGGGCGGATTTAATTGGTGATCGTTGCATTTTAAATTGTGTTTTGTGTGCTAAAATGCTATTATTAAAGCAAACTTGTGAAAATCATATAAAATTAACCGTTCGCTCAAAAGTTTATATGAGTAATGATTGGAAAGCTAATTTCGAGATCTACGTATTAAAATTATCATTTGCAATAATTTTTGCCTTTCCGAGAGAGATATACTTTATATTTAATTTTTATCTTATTTGAGTAAAAAGAAAGGATTAATCAAACACAAATAGGGATTTAGTAGATTACTAAAATACCCTTGGCCCTAATACAATATAAACACTCCCCCCTTTTTGTTTCTTTCTTTCCCGTGAACATCTTCCCCCTCTCCCTCACTTTCTTTTCTCTCTCTCGAACACTCTCTCTCTCTCGGCTCTCTCCCATCTCTCTTCTCTCTCTTTTGCATGCAACATCAAATATTCACCCAAACTCATAGATATTACCACCTATAGCTTCTATTTTCGGTATACTACTCAATTACCACTTGCATGTAAGTGTTTATGTAAGTGTTTATGGTGACCATCTCTATGGTTGTGTTCAAGGAAATCAATTTCTTGATATATGATCATAAGAGTAGATTCAAGAAGATTTTGTGGTTTAAAACTCAAGAGGAGACCAGTTATGGGCACTCTTAAGTTCGACCACCACCGACCATGATCCAAGGAGAGCCGGTGGAATTTTAAGAAAATGATCTGTTGGTGTGATCTTTGAGTTTTATGCTCTTTAAAATTTTATGTAGCTATTGCATGTTTTGGTTTCTTGAAAAGATCAAAAAAGAAAAAGGGTTTTTGGTACTTCCTTTGAAATTTGAGTATATGATTGATAAATGGATTGTTTTGATTGTTTCATGTGTGTGTAAGTCATTTGATGCTTAGGAAATCAAATTTGAAGGTTGCATGTTGGGGTTTTGGTTCGACATTATGCTAATAAAAAAGGGAATTAAATTTGGTGGCTTGATCTTAGTGTAAACTAAGCTTAATTAGTGTAAAATGTGATTGCATGTTAGTTTTAAAGAAGAACTAGTAGTGCATGTCATTGTTTGGTCCTAGAGATTGTGAATCATGATTTAGACGAATGAAAAATGGGTTTAGAAGAGATTTACTTGATGATTAAGTGAATGCATGCATGTTGATTGGATAATTTGATTAAAGCTTGAGTTATTAGGTGATGTTTTGTTTTGTGATTCGAAAATTGTGATGAAATTGAGTTGAATGACTAAGTTAAGGTTTAAAACAAGTTGAAAATGTGATATAAAACTTTGCATGTCAAAATTGATCCTTGCATGTGTGATTTCCTGAAAAACCCGAATGGGTCTTATAGTTAAAAAGAGAATTAAGTGGATTGTGTGGGATTATATGCTAATTATCTTAGTTACTAATAAGAACTTGGTTGCATGCATTGATTGGATTATGCTTGTGTTCGAATTTGATAATTAAAGAGGGTGTTGAATTTCGATTCTTAAAATGAATATGATTCGGTTTTTGGACTAAAAGAATGAGGCGTAATTGCGTAAAAGACCCTTGTAATATGCATACCAAAGAGGTTTATTGTGTTTGATTATATGAGGTTGAAATTGAGTATACGTGGTTGTGTTTTATGTGTATAGACGAATGGAATATAAGTAGAAAAGAGAATGATTTGGTTCAATACCTTGCTAAGTAATTGCATGTGAAATTCTAGGAGATATGTGATTTATTTGTGGTTGTTGTGGTTTGAATTAAGGAATAAAAGAAAAGGAAATTAAGTTGTTGGTTATTAAAGAACTATAAGTGACAGTTATGGTCGCAAACGATTTAGTTTTGAATAAATCATGTACTCGTAAGAGCTATACTAGTGTGATTTGAAGAATAGTTAAAGTTAAAATAGTATGAGTCGATCGATGAGAATATAAAGATATAAAGGCTTCGAGAAAGGAATGTGTTATGTGCTATGTGCTTATGTGTATAAGCTATACTCGTATATTTGAGTCAAGAGTATAATCGAGCTATCGTATTGAGTGATCATTTCAGGAATGAGAGTTGGGAAACTGATTAAGGTTTTGGTTTTATTGTAGATTCGGAGCGTGAGGGCATTCAGGCTAGGAAAGGGAAGGGTATACTAGGTGGCAGTAGTTCAACCTTCAGAAAAGCGAATTCAGGTAAGTAACTCTCATTACTAGTGAAAATGGTTATAGAGAGGTTATTGTTCATACCGTGTAGAGTATGGAACTGTTTAAATAATGAACCCCTGTTAATGATTTGAGATACCCTGTCTTTAATCTTGTTAAACTGTTATTGATAAGCTTATTGATTCAAACCTTTAGTAACCTATCTTTTCTGTTCATGTTATTTGTTAAGCCATGAACGGTTGTAAACCCTATAATTACCTTTACAAACCCCTTGTAATGATACCTTATTTCTTAATCACCATATTTCCTATTGATCCTTGAAACATATATTGATCCTTCTAATTTAAGTACCTTGTTATCCCTGATTCAGAATCCTTAGAATTGCTCCTTACTTGTCTTTGAATTAGGGGTGAGCAGAAAACCGCCCAAACCGCCCGTACCGCACCAATCCGCACCGTAAAATGCGGTTTTTAATTTTCGTGGTGCGGTTGCGGTTTGAATTTTTAATAAACAGCGCGGTGCGGTGCGGGTTGTGATTTTAAATTTTTGAAATGCGGTTGAAACCGCACCGCACCGCAATATTTAATATATATATATATTACTAATATTTCATGATTCCATTTATTAAGTTGGATTCCATTTAACATACTATGAGTGCTTGCTTCGTAATCATTTTGTTTCTGTAAGATCAATTGTTGCGTGGCGATCATCCTATTTGTGTTTCTTCAAAAATAATGAGACACATGGTACAAAGCTACCTATTTAATAGTGAACTCATTTAATTGCCGAGCCAAGCTTCTACATTAAACTTTACATTATGGAATTTCTATTTTGTATTATTGAAGAATATTGGCGACTTTGTTATATTATTCAAAAATTTAATTAATTTAAGTTTTGTATTAATTTAAAATTTTCAAACTTGTAATGTATAAACCGCAGTGAACCGTACCGTACCGCACCACATTTTTATGGTATGGTTTATGCGGTTTTTGAGGGTACGCGGTGTGGTTGTAGTTTGAAAATTTGATCAAACCGCATGTGCGGTTTGGTTTGCGGTTTGAGGAAAAAACCGCACCGCCCGCACCGCGCTCACCCCTACTTTGAATCACTTCCTTAACTTTGATTTCTTGAAATTTGACTTAAGAATGAGTTTTGACTCGAAAGAGTCCGAATGATTTCATATTCTTGGTAATGATAAAATGAATTTAGAAAACCTATTTTTTCCAACTCAAGGTTTCCAAATGAATTCCTGATAGATTGGATGGGACGTAAGAGGCTAGTGGGACTAGTCTAGTCATTGTAAGAGGTTAGCGGGGCTAGTCCAGTTTAAGGCTGAAATTATGCCGATTGGTACCTTAAAGACCAGATGGAGGTCGGTACAGGTTGATCACCCGTATTATAATGAAATGAAAGATAAAGTGATCCAATCAAGGGTTCTATATTGATTATTTAAAATGGAACTGAAACTTCCTGTTCAGTAATTGAATCTTTGAAAATGAAAAATGGTTTATATTGTTGTGAAAAGAGTTGATTGTGATATTGTGAAGCTTAAAGCTCGTGAACCCTGATTCTAATCTGTTGATCATATAATTGATTCCGTATAATGAAAATATTGTTGCTTTCCTTTCTGAAAGATCTGTTCCGATCCTTTAATGATTTGTGATGAATGTCGGCTTTCACCCTTGCTTTGAGCCTGGTTCCTTGAAAGCCCCACATTTTCCTTCATAACCCTTCCTTAACCCAAAAGATGGAAATCTGCCACCTAGAACAAATAAAGTAGAATGCCCTGAGATTGGTAAAGTATATTGTGGATTTTATATCATAGAACTGCTTTATAGTTACTTGCTGAGTTTTATACTCATATGTTTTGTTTTAATCTAACCATGACAGTTAAGCAAGAAGATGGCTAGGCTTAGGCGCACTGCTCGTAAGAGCGTACCTGGTGGTCCCTACCAGTGTTGAGGGCTTCCGGTTGCCAGAGCAGGTAGTGGTGTTTTTGAGTGAAAAAGCGCTTAGCCAGAAGGTTGTAAAGATACAATGGGTTATCTGTCGGTTCCAAGCCGGAATCGATTATGTATATTTTATAATATTTTGGGGTTGTAAGTTATATTTTATGATTGGTAGTTGTAATCTTGTCTCATACTTTATCCTGTTTGATCCTGTTAGTAGTTAATCGGGGTTTATGCTTATTTAATTATTAGATTAAAGGTGTGTGGGTCCTCATTTCCTAACCCCAAGATTGAGGGCATCACAATGACTTCTTGATATGTAATTCACCTTCAAAATGACTTCTCAATAAGTATACTCCAAACGTCTCCTGAATCAGGGTTTTGTCCGGATTTGGAATCATAAAACTTTTCGAGAGAGAATGCCGTTAATGGCGATCAACAATAAATTAGTCTGCACACTAGTTCACACTCATACCCTGCTGATCAATTAGGATATAGTGTAGATCTATACCCAACCGTATAGATCCATTCGGGTACCCAGGCACTATCGCCCAAGGTCCGGTCCATCCCCGGCCCATAGGGTCCAGCTCATCACTGGCCCTCACAATAACCATCCAGCCCGTAGATTATTTTGATGTCAAATCATTTTGATGTCAAATCATTTTGATTTCAAAACATCCCAATTCAGGGTTCGCGAA
The DNA here is from genome assembly GCF_009905375.1 of Apium graveolens. NCBI lineage: Eukaryota > Viridiplantae > Streptophyta > Magnoliopsida > Apiales > Apiaceae > Apium > Apium graveolens. Next base: position 174,209,836 of record NC_133657.1, read on the forward strand.
TAACCCAAAAGAATGGGTATTTGCTCAAGAGAGCAATCGATAATATAGGAACAATACTGAAAGGAACTTGCATAAGTAAGAGTAATTGCAACAAAATATAAAACAGTTAACTATTCTGAACTTAGAATAGGAATGAAGTATTTGCAGTATGTTACAAGAAAAGTAAGGAATACTTTCCTCGATAAGCTTTAACCACTATTATCGGTTGACTTTTGGATTACCTTAAACATTTGTCTTTATCGTCAAACCACTATCATATTCTGGATACGATCTCAACACTCAGATCCTTCAATTGGAACCTCGCTGAGCTCGATGACTAACCACTAAATCATTCTTAGTTCGATGTCAATCCTCGGGTCTTCCGACTAGGACCTACAGGGTTGAGATACCCTAATTCAGATAATTGTTTAAGTTTAACACGTCCTTGTTACCAAATCTACCCATTCGATATGAAATCCCGACTCATATTTATATGTATTATTAAAATACACATAGAAATTATGGTTCACATCTTCGAAACTCGGTTCGGTATTTATTTTCGAAAAGTACGTATACTCGTTGTTTTAAAAAATAGGGTAATCAATTAATTATAAAATATCTTGTCCCAACACGTAATTAGGTTTCGTAAAATTTAATTACATATCCTTGTTCGATGTCTACGATAATTATAGGTCATGTTCCCGTATTTTCAGAATTAATTTTCCCGAAAATCGGGCAGCGTCTCCTTTATTTATCGGCCTACCCGTCAAATCGATTTGACGTCAATCACAATCACAACAACCGCAATCATCCACAATTCACCAATCCCAATCACTAATACAATTAAGTTATTTATTATTATTATTATCCGCACTTCTATGTTTTTATTCGTATTTTTTGTTTTGAAATTATTTCCACGAACTAATTTTATTTATTTATAATTATAGGACTTAGATAAAAATCATCACCGTCCACCGTCGGCTCGCCGAGGCTCATCGCCGACAACGGTAATCGCGGGTACCCGATTAATTTCGGGTTTCCTACGCGGATTTCACCGATTAATTATTATATTCCCGCATATTTATTTATATCATGAAACAATAATCAAATAAATCCTGCAGAAAAATTTAATTAAATTAATAAAAAAAAATCCAAAAGCAACGCGTGTAAACACACACACCACATCACGAATCAACTACAGAACAGGACAACATCATCAAGAATACAGAACTGAATCAATACTCAACTGCATAAACAAAAACCCCCTGTAGAGACGCCACAGTGCCACCACCCTCGCCGGAAACGGAGAGGGGTGGCGATGGGGAAATAATAATAAAAAACAGCGGCACATGCAATAGAGCACACACAACATGTATATACACATATGTATATATCGAAGCTACCACCGAGCGGGCAACTCACCGAAAAGTGAACCGGAAAAGATGAACGCGTCGGCGACTGGAAACGGAGCGAAAAGAGACAGAAACAAAGATGTGAAGAAGGGAGAGGGTAATCGAGTGAGGGAGAAAGAGAGGGAGAGAGATGCGAGAGAGGAGAGATTAGAGGGTGAAGAGAGAAAAGAGATCAATCGAAAGAGAGAGGAGAGACAGTCGGTAATGTTGAGAGAAGGCAGGGAAAAAGAAAAAAATGAATTGATAAAAACTATAACCCTGATCTGATTGCTAACCCGATTTGACACTGAAATTAACAATCTAATGAGTAGTTTACGAGTAATAATTAACCCCACAATTCACGAAAATAGTTTCAAATATCCCAGAAGTATTTAAAACTAGTAATATAAATTTTTTAAATTTTTAAATCGTTTTTGGAACGCGCAACCGACCCGCATTTTGCAAATTTAACGAATAGACGGGCGGGTAAATAAAAGCCAGAAAATTACAGAAAAAATTCTAAAATTCTTGAAATATTTAAAACTTAATAGAATAAAATTTTCATGATTTTTGAAACATTCAGGAATTAAATATTGGTTTTACAATTAAATGCAATTAAGAGAATCATTTAAAAATAAATGATCAACAAAATATTAATTTCTAAATTTTATAAACTCCCAAAAATAATAAATAAAATTATAAAACAATAAAAATAATTTTAGAAACAACTTTTGCATTTATGAGAATAAATATTCAATAAAAATCATTTTAAAAGCAAAATGAATTCATAGAGCTCAATAATTAATTATAAAATTAATCTTCGCACCAAACAAATTACACATAATTAATAATAAAGCAACACACAGCTGACAGAATCATCCCATATTTATTTATCTAATAATTAGATGATTACATTTACATATCGGATCCGAAAATAGGTTACTTAGATGCTAAGTAACTATATAACGATACGATTTGATACCAGATTTGGATAATTATCAAAATAGAGCCTCTTATAAAATATTTTATACAAAAATAGGGTAATAATATATCGCCTTACGAGAATACGGGTTTTACCGATCTATAAAATGATTAGTGTATCGAAAATTTCACGCTGGGGCTTGTACATGTCAAACCGTACCCCGAATCGAAAAAGTCAAAATACGGAAAGTGTTTAGAATCATCAAATTAGGTTAGGAAGGAGTTTTCAGAAGAGTTTCGGGTTGTAAATACATAAAAATGGTTGAAGTGGGACAATTTCTGATTCAAAAAGTAATTTTATAATTACGTAAAAATAATCATTATTATGTCTATAAATCCCTGTAAAATTATATAATAATCCAAAAATTCCCAGAAAAATACCAAAATTACCTATATTTTATCCTGGATAATTAAAAATTAAAATATCCTAATTTTATCAGATATAAACACCAAAATATTAATATCAATCATCAAATAATTCACCAAAATCCACATAATAATCACATAATAATTATTTATCAATAAAAATAATTACACGCGATATCCCAGATATTACACAAGAGAAGCAATTATTGGTGATCCAAATGCTGGAGTGAGAACTAGAAGTGCAACTGCAAATGAATGTCTACATGTATGTTTTCTGTCACAAGTTGAGCCTAAAAAAACTGAGGAAACTCTACTTGATCCTGATTGGATTTCTGCTATGCAAGAGGAGCTAAATCAGTTTGAAAGGAACAAAGTTTGGAAGTTGGTTCCTGCACCAAAGAACAGAAGTGTAATTGGAACAAAGTGGGTGTTAAGGAACAAAATGGATGAAAATGGGATTGTCACCAGAAACAAAGCAAGGTTGGTTGCAAAAGGCTACTCACAGGAAGAAGGAATTGATTATAATGAAACTTTTGCTCCAGTTGCAAGACTTGAAGCAATAATAATCTTTCTTGCATTTGTTGCACATTCAAACTTTAAGGTGTACCAAATGGATGTAAAGAGTGCATTCCTAAATGGTGAGCTGGAAGAAGAAGTTTATGTGCAACAACCACATGGCTTTGAAGATCCTGAATTTCTAGATTTTGTCTACCAACTTCTAAAGGCTCTCTATGGACTAAAGCAAGCACCTAGAGCATGGTATGACACACTATTAGAATTTTTGATTAAACATGGATTCACTAGAGGAATTATTGATAAGACTCTCTTCTACAAGAAATATAGCAGAGATATGATCCTAGTTCAGATCTATGTGGATGATATCATTTTTGGCTCTACTAATGAAAATATATATCAAATATGCAGAGTGTATATGAAATGAGTATGATGGGAGAGTTGAGTTACTTTCTTGGACTTTAAGTTAGTCAAAGAAGTGATGGAATCTTCATCATCCAAACCAAGTATGTTAAAGATTTATTGAAGAAATTTGGTATGGTTGATTGTTCATCTGCATCAACACCTATGTCTACAGCTACAAAGTTGGATGAAGATAAGAAAGGAAAAAGTGTAGACATTTCAGGTTATAGAGAAATGATTGGATCTTTGTTGTATTTGACGGCTAGTAGACCAGACATTATGTGTGCAACATGTCTGTGTGCAAGATTTCAAGCCAATCCAAAAAAATCACATTTGATGGCTATGAAGAGAATTTTCAGATACTTAAAGGGGACTCCAAACTTGGGATTATGGTATCCTAAGGGAACAGGTTTTGAAGCTGTTGGATACACAGATGCAGATTTTGATGGATGCAGGGTTGACAGAAAGAGCACTAGTGGAAGCTATCAATTCCTTGGACAAAGACTTGTATCCTGGTATAACAAGAAACAACAATATGTGGCAACTTCCACAGCTGAGGATGAATACATAGCTGCCGGAAGTTGTTGTGCTCAAGTGCTTTGAATTAGAAATCAGCAAATGGACTATAGACTATGGCCTAGTGTTACATAAAATCCCAATTATGTGTGATAATACTAGTGCTATATGTTAGGTCACACACACTGTAGAAGGGGGTTGAATACAGTGTTTATCACAATCAAATCGAATTAAAGAACTCAAGTAACAGAAAACAGACTTTATTCAATATAATAAACTCTGTTACAATATGAAATTGTCCTCTCTCAGTGATGAACAAATATCATGAGAGCTGCTAGGGTTACAATGAATAATATTCTCCATAATGATAAACTTATAGTGTAAACCCTATGTCTGTGTTTATATACTATACAGTTATAAGATAATCGCTAATTGATATGGAATATAATTCTGCTTCCTAAAATATATCAATCAATTATCTTTTCTTCCAAGTTTTCCATTCTTCACAGAATTCCTTCTTCATGCATATCTCTTCTTACATTTGTCTTGATCTTCTTTCCTTCAATCAGCCGCCTTCCTTATCTAAAAATTTCCTTTAAGCCCTGATATTATCTCCTGATAAATATCTCCTGAATCTTAAGTACTGATAACTTAAGTTCTGACTTCAGTATAAGTATTGATTTCAGTTAAGTACTGATTTGTCCTATTTAATTAAGATCTGAAAACTAAACATAAATCATATTAGACATGACATTATCAAATATATCTAACAATCTCCCCCAACTTGTAAATTAGCATAATATACAAGTTTAACAGATATTTGATGATGTCAAAAACATTAAGTACAAATGCATGAGAATTTGACTAGATAACTACAACTTACAGTCCTTAAAGCTTTACCAACTTTAACTTCTGATAACAACTTCAGACTGTATACATATCAGAATTTGAGCAGTTGTAGATCTTGACTTGGCTTCACTTTCTGATCTCTTTGATGTCAGGAGTTGTTCTGAGATAATTCTTTAACAAACATCTCTCAGCATATCTGAGTTCATCAATCATCCTCCTTTTAGCATCTTTAAGTTTTGCAGTATCTTCACCAGTTTGGAAGATAGCATATCTGAGATCATTAATTTTTGCTTTTCTCAACTCCTGATCTAGCCTTATGACATAGGCTTTGTTAGACTCTAGATTGAATTCAAGTCCCTTAATACCAAGATATGTTCTGATCGTTGCAGTATTAGGCTTCATATCAACAATATCACCCTTGTGATCTCTGTACTTTGGACAGTATGTGCTGTCAGACTTTACAGAATAAAGCCTTTTCTGTCTCTGAATTTGAGTCTTCAAATAACTTGCAGCACTTTCTGTTATTCTGTCATTCACTTGAAGTAAGAATAAAAGATGTTCTAGTTCCTCAAAATACTTCAGTGGTATATCATTTTCCCTTATATGGTAAACCCTTCCATCTGTCATGAAATATAACAAGATGTGTTATTCAAGAAGGTATGGTAGACCATCTGTAGAGATTCTAGTTGATTCAATCTTTCAGGAGTTGCTCCAACACCTGGTTCACTTAAGGAAGTTGGATCATTGGTTGTGTTCTGCACTCTTCTTTCATCAGCACTACCCAATCCAGATTTATCTCTTGCTTCCTTTCCAGTAACCACTCTTGCTTCAAAACCACTTGTTGCAGTCTTCAAAGGTTGAGTCTGTTTGGCTTTAGTGAATCCTGGTAGGAGTAACTTTGAGGATTTAACATGAGCAATGTTAGAGGTTTCCTTTGACTTATCTTTTGATATCAAGTCAACTTGAGCTATGTTAGAGGTTGCTTGCTTCATTGTTATATCAGAACTAACTATATCTTGACTCTGAACAACTTGAGCCATATCAGAGGTTGTCTTAGAAATCTTCCTTGAAGTCAGAGTAAGATCAGCATCTTCAACAGAAATTTCTTCATCCATAGGAGGCACATAAACCTTTACAGGTTCACCAACTTTTTCTTTGCCCTTGGACCTTGGATCTATCTGCAATTATGATTCGGCCTTGATTGCCACATAATTTGTCCTTTCTTTTATCACAATGCCTTTAGCCGTAGGAAGATTTTTAACAACAGAAGCTTCAGATTTGGAGTTGACCTTTTCTAACTTAAGCCTAGCTTCTTCTTCCATTAGACTCTCAAAGTCCATTCCTGGATTTTCTTTCAGAAATAACTGTCTTGAAATTCCTTCATCGAGATCCAAAAGTTCGTCAGAACTTATCCTTTTACCAGTATCAGAAGTTATTCTTCTCCCAGTATCAGAACTTGTTCTATGACTTGTAGTTCCAGCTCTACTTGAAGAGAGACCTCCACCTTCACCACGACCTCCACCCTATTCCAGAGTTTCCCGGGTCATTACCATCATCCTTTCTCTTCAGTGTCTCATCAGGTTTGCATTTGGACTTAATTACTTTCTCCCCCTTTTTGGCATCAGCAGGTAAAAGAAGAGAGAGAAGCAATTCCACTGAGGATTGGATCTCATTGAGTTGAGATTGCTGAGAAGCTTGATTTTTCAAAATTTCATCAATCAGAGACTGTTGCTTTCTCTTGGGTTTTCTCAATGCTGGTAATTTGGTCAAAGGAAGGTTTGAAAAACCTTTTCTTGTCCAGCTTGACAAGTGTGTCTTGCTGCATTAAAGATTCTTGAATCTTGTCCACTTTAGCCTGAGTTACAGACTGTTGACCTTGAAGGTGCCTTGTAGTAAGTGCAGTAACTCTTAGCTGTGTCTTGAAATCTTCATTGACTAACAACTCATCAGCTTTGGCCAAATGATCAGCAAGAATCTTTTCTGAAGGAACAAAGGTAACTGAGTTCCACTCCTTAGTCCACTCCTGTCCTCTAGGAGTTTCACTCCAAGGTACTGGTGCTTCCCCTGTAACAAACTTTTTGACTATTTCAGCCTTTAAAGGAGCTTGCAGAGGTGCATGTCCAGAAGGACTACCTTCATCAGCATCTAAATTTGTAGCAACATTACCAGTAGCATCAACATTTGCAGCATTAGAACTGACAGAGTCAACATCCTCTGATAAAATAATAGTATGAGAGGCTATGGAGGCTTCAACATCATCCTCTAAGTGTTGATCTGCTTCCAAGTTCTGATCAACACCCGTATTCTGATGTTCATCTATTGTCTGATCTTCAATGTCTAGATGCAGAGAAGGTGTTGTAGGCAATTCTGGAGTAACATCAGCATCAGGAATTGGTGTTGTTGATGGATTGATTGGAGCTGGTGGAGCTTCTAAGTAGAGAACCTTAGGCATAATTAGGTTGTGAATATCAATCTCAGCACTTGTGTATGGGTCTGTAGTAGATACCGGTTCATTTATAGGAGACACAGGTGGTGTAGATACTTTATTTTGAGCAGTTTCTTGAGTTGGTGACAATGGAGGTGTAGATGCAGTAGCTTCAGCAAATTCTGGCTCTTGTGAGATCAGAGATTCCTGATCTCCTTCCTGAGCTGCTGCTTCCTCATCCTCTGAAACTGGCTTAGCCCTGTCCCTGTGTGCTCTCTGTTTCTTGTATCTCTTTGAAGGTGGAGATACCTTAGGAGTTTTATCAGAAGACATCCTTCTAAGCCTTTTGAGAAGCTTAGAACCCCCAATTCTAATATCCTTCTGAGAAGAGACCTTCTCAGCTTCTTTGACAACAGGTTCTGACACAGAAACTTGTTCCTCATTGTCTGACTCGTCTCTTAGAACAATCCTCCTTCTCTTCTGTTGTGTCTGAGGTACAGTCTTTGTCCTCTTGGGCTTTGAAGATGAAGGCCTCACAGTATGTGTTGATGATGAAGGTTGAGATATCTGTGAAGGTTTGAAATATATTCTGATGGAGGGTTGAGTTGGTTGAGGTGTATGTGTGTTGTGTTCTGATGGTTGTTGTGGTGTCTGGGATGTGCTGGTGGGTTGAACATTAGGGTAAACAGATCTATAGGTGTGACGATCAGCATTTACCAGGATCTGTTTTACAGAATGAGGTATCTGTAAGGGTCTAACCATCTTCTTCTTAAGGTCAGTATTTACCAAGTCATTAAAAGCCCGTTTTGCAAGCTTGAAGGGTGCAATTAAATTAGTGGTAGGTTGGGGTTCATCAGCACAACAGAAGGTATATATAAGCTGACAGAATCGAGAAAAGTACACTACATTCCTATCTTCTGTCATCCTATCCCCTATAAAACTTAGCACAGCACTTGCAAAATCAAAGTGAGTTTGGTGAATAATAGCATACCCGATGTGCTGACTCATAATTGGAATGGCATCAAAGTTGGAACACTTATTGGTGAATGCCTTAGTGATGCAGTCGAAGAAAAAGCTCCATTCCTTCCTGATATGTGCCCTTTTCAACTGTCCAAGCTTGGCCAAACTCTTCTCATAACCCAAATTGGCCATGAGCTGCTGTAGAACAGGGTCCTCCGCTGTTGAAAAAGTGCAGCCTTCTGGTAAGTGGAGAGCTTTACGAACTGCTCCAGGAGTTACCATATGCTCAACATCATTCACTTCAAAAATAATGCTTGGAGTGCCAGTAGCACCACCATTATCAAAATGCCATGTTCGCCAGAACGTCAGAACTTGTTGGCTTGAAATGACTGGAGGTTGGGTCAACGCATACCCAATCTCACTGTGTGCTAGAAGATCTTGCACAAAGTGCAAATCAGATGGAGCGTCAGCCTTGTTTAAGATTGCAGCATAGTTGTTAGGTACAAACTTGGCTCCATCTATAATCAAATCCTTAGGTGCCATGAGAAAAATTGAGAAATTAGGTTTCCTGTAAGGTGTTTGATAAAATGTCTGTATAAAAAAGCGTCAGTAGATGAGAGAGAATAAAAGTAAAGAGAGAGAGATAAAATATGAAAGTAAATAAAAGAGTTTACAATCTTTTCTCTCTTTTACTTATACACGGTAGAAAAAGTAACCGTTGGTACACCTGTCAGACATGCAGCAGTAAAAGATAAATAATGGGCACGAGAATTCAGTAATCATTACTTATCACATGCAGTTTTTCAAGGAAAAACCGTTTCACTTACCAAGTAATCCAATTAATCAAGGTAGTTCAGTTTTATTTTAAAAATTTAAAACTATTCCACATAATAAATTATTTTCACTGCGAGACCAATATTCTGTAAAAATATGACCAATGAGAGAATGGCCATAAAGAAACCAAGTAAACAAATACTGCCATGTCAGAATCAGAACTTGATTTGTATCAAAGCTAAAAAGGTCATCAGAATATGGTTAATATCAGGATTTAAAAATGCATCAGAATATCAAACGACTCAGAGACAAAATCTTGCATAAATATAAAATTTCATTAAAATATTGAGCAAATACATTTCATGAAATTTAAATTACATGCTGAAAAGTACAAGATTGTCCTAAGCTACAAATCCTAACATCAACAGCTTTTGACCTAAGCTAAGAAGCCAGACAAAGCTGACGGTGAAGAGAAACAGGGAGCATAAATTATTTCTTCTTCCCACTCTCAACAAAAAGAACAGCGAGACGAATAATTCGCTCCTGCTATCGGAGATGACGGAGATGTAGATCTCTTTGGACTGTCAACAGGTCACGTTTAATGATCTCTGGAAATTGAATCCAGAGATTATGAGGAATGTTGTTGATATGGTATGGAGTTGGAATTCTATTTTAAAAAACATGTACAGTCTCAGTGCCATAATTGTAAAATCAGCCAAACTTAGCCATTTGTGGTGATAAGAATAAGAAGAGAGTGAGTTTGTGAGAAAATGAGAGATGTGCTGGCTGGAATGAAGTGTTGGTTTAAATAGGCAATAAAATGCCAAGAGACGCAAAGAAAATTGAATGATTACAGGTAGAACTAATTCTACCTCGTCTCCCTAGACTGAGGAGAATAATAACAGCCATTGGAAGTGTAAAATAGGATTTAATGTGCACAAGAAACAAGTAAAAATTACTGTGCATAGACGTGTACCACTAACCCAAATTATATTGACTGTTAATACCTCACCCAAACATATTCTGATTTTAAATAAGACTGTTTCATATTTTAACCACAAATACGTCAAGTAAAGAATCAGAGTGCAATATCAGAACTTAGACTTATATCAGAACTTAACAGTCATCAGAACATGATTTCTTAACTCGAAAAATGAATGCCTATTTCTGTAATTCTTCACACAAATTCTGATTTCATTTCTTCAGAACTTAATCATCAGAACTTCCATCATAACATGTCCTCAGAATTTATGTAACTAACACTTAAACGTTCATCTAAAACACCATTTATCACCACAGTAATTTTCATCATTCATATGGAGTGTATGTGTGTGCAGTAAGCTAAATATCAGATAAAGATTAAAGTCTGATTCACTTCAGTACATCTTAAAAAAAAGCATAACTAAGAACTTTGCTCAAAATCTGTCATGATTCAGAAGTCTACTTTAGAGTGAGTTCATGCATGAGTCCACCTCAACTGTTTTGTGCTTATTTTATGCATCTTTTGAAATTCCTATTTTACAGTGGATGCTCAGTGTAAGTGAGTCACGACTGCTTATCAGAATTTATGCTATTCTCAGAGTATTTCTCTAGTAATCATAGAGTGTGAAAAGTCACCAAGAAAAATATTTATTTTTGCTTTTCTGATGCATATTACTTAATACCAGCAATGCACATTGGGTCTTCCCTTCCACAATTTTTACTCTAGATCTCAAAGGAGTACCTGATCTTTATTTCTTTTTCTTTTCCTTTTCTTTTGATAAGTGAAGCTTATCAGCACTTAGTACATTCACAAGATTTACTAACATCAGAACTTAACAGATGAGAAGCATTATTCTAGTTTTTGACTTAGTAATAAGATAGACAAAGTAAACTTAACTAAGCTCAATATCAGAATTTGATTGTGTCAACAGATTTCCACATAAATAATTACTTCATACATGGGATTTGTTAGTATATTAAAGACTACTAGGTCAGCATCTAGCATATTTATCCTCACTGGATTCAACAATCACAGAAACATTTATATCACTATCAGAGTTTAGAAATTCACATCAGACAACAATCAGTACTTATGCAATTTTCAATTAAGCACAGAATACACAAAGATAGTAATATCTGTAAATACTGATCATAAAGTCTGATGCATCAGAACAAAAACTAAACAGATTTAGAGAAAGAACCTGAAACCATTCCAAGTTCATTTACCAATCTTGTAAACGTAGCTTCACACAGTGGTTTTGTGAAGATATCTGCTAGTTGTTGATTTGTTGGAACAAAGTGCAATTCCACTGTACCTTCATCAACATGTTCCCTTATGAAGTGGTACCTTATACTGATGTGCTTTATCATTGAGTGTTGAACTGGATTACCTGTCATAGTAATAGCACTTTGATTATCACAGTAAATAGGGATTTTAAAATATGTTAACCCATAATCCAGTAACTGATTCTTCATCCAAAGAAGCTGTGCACAACAGCTTCCTGCAACAATGTACTCTGCTTCTGCAGTTGATGTGGAAATTGACTTTTGTTTCTTGCTAAACCAAGAAACCAATCTGCCTCCAAGAAATTGGCAGCTTCCACTTGTGCTTTTCCTGTAAATTTTGCAACCTGCAAATCTGCATCTGAGTAACCTATTAGCTTAAAGTCTGATTCTCTAGGATACCACAATCCCAGATCAGCTGTTCCCTTAAGATACTTGAAAATTCTTTTCACAGCTGTTAAGTGAGGTTCTCTTAGGATCTGCTTGAAATCTTGCACAAAGACAGGTAGCATACATGATTTCAGGTCTACTAGCAGTTAGATAGAGTAGAGAGCCAATCATACCTCTGTAATCAGTAATATCTACTGATTTACCAGTATCTTTATCCAATTTTGTTGCAGTGGCCATGGAAGTGGATGCACTTGAACAATCTTGTATTCCAAATTTCTTCAGAAAATTTCTGGTGTACTTGGTTTGACAAATAAAAGTGCCTTCTTCATTCTGCTTGACTTGAAGGCCCAGAAAATAGCTAAGTTCCCCCATCATACTCATTTGATATCTTGACTGCAGTAGTTTGGCAAACTTCTTGCAAAGTATGTCATTTGTAGAACCAAAGATGATATCATCAACATATATCTGAACCAAAAGTAAGTCCTTTCCATGGTTGAGGTAGAACAGAGTTTTGTCAATAGTTCCTCTGTTAAATCCACTTTCCAGAAGAAACTGAAGCTAAAGTCTCATACCATGCTCTTGGAGCTTGCTTAAGGCCATAAAGTGTTTTATCAAGCCTGTAGACATGATTTGGAAATTTGGAATCTACAAAGCCTGGAGGTTGTTCAACATATACTTCCTCTTCCAACTCTCCATTGAGAAAATCACTTTTCACATCCATTTGAAAGATAGTAAACTTTATGTGAGTAGCATAAGCCAAAAATATCCTTATGGCTTCCAATCTAGCAACTGGTACAAATATTTCATCATAATCAATTCCCTCATGTTGAGAATATCCTTTTGCAACCAACCTTGCTTTATTCCTTGTAATTATGCCATCACTATCAGTTTTGTTTCTGAACACCTACTTTGTACCAACAACAGATCTGTTCTTTGGTCTTGGCACTAGGGTCCAGACTTTGTTTCTTTCAAATTCATTTAACTCTTCCTGCATTGCTTGCACCCAATCAACATCTTGGAGAGCTTCTTCCACTTTCTTTGGTTCAGTCTGAGAAAGAAAAGAATTATAGAGACATTCACTTGAAGTAGTTGTTCTAGTTCTGACACCTGCATCAGGATTTCAAATAATTAAGTCAGGTGTATGTGATTTAGTCCACTTCCTTGCAGATGGAAGGTTTTCTCTAGAATTGGATGCTCCCCCATGATCCATGCTATCTTCATCAACATTTTCTGATGCTCCCCCTGAAACTATGCTCTCTGAGTTGGATCCTTCAGAAATTGAGTTTTCAGAATTATCAGAACTTGGCTTATCAGAACTTGATGAATCAAAACTTGAAGAGCCAGTTGTATGTTCTGATGCTTCTTGAGATGTGGTTGTATCTTCAGTATGCTCCCCCTGCACAGGTGCATCTTCCTTTGACGTAGTCACCACAGTTTCAATAAGATCAGAGTTTAATCCATCAGAGTTTGCAGTATCAGGATTTAGACTGTCAGGATTTTCAGTATCAGAATTTAAGTCTTCATTTTCAAATCTCAGCTGATCATGATCATTGAAATCTTCAAGTCCAGTAATCTTCTTATCATCAAAAAAGACATTGATAGATTCCGTGACCATTCTTGTTCTCAAGTTATAGACTCTGAAGGCTTTTGTGGAAAGTGGATATCCAACAAAGATTCCTTCATCAGCTTTTAGATCAAATTTGGATAGCTGTTCAGGGTGAGTCTTAAGAACAAAACACTTGCATCCAAATACATGAAAATACTTCAGATTTGGCTTCTTTTTCTTCACCATCTCATATGGTGTCTTTCCATGCTTGGTAATGAGTGTTGCATTCTGAGTAAAACAAGCAGTATGCACAGCTTCAGCCCAAAAATAGGTTGGTAGCTTTGCTTCATCAAGCACAGTTCGTGCAGCTTCAATGAGAGTTCTATTCTTTCTTTCAACAACTCCATTTTGCTGTGGAGTTCTAGGAGCAGAAAATTCCTGCTTGATTCCATGGTCTTTGCAGAACTCTTCCATTGTCAAATTCTTGAACTCAGTGCCATTATCACTTCTTATGATCTTCACAGAATCTTTGACCAATTTATCCAGTTGCTTGACATGATCAATCAAGATAAATGCAGTTTCACTTTTTGTTTGCAAGAAATACACCCATGTGTATCTGGTGAACTCATCCACTATGACCATAGCATATTTCTTCTTTGCAATAGACATGACATTCACTGGACCAAATAGATCTACATGAAGTAGGTGATAAGGCTCAAGAATTGATGATTCAGTCTTGCTCTTGAATAAAGATTTTCTTTGTTTAGCCTTCTGACATGAATCACAAAGGTCATCAGGAGCAAATACTGATTTTGGCAGTCCTCTCACAAGATCTTTCTTGACCAGTTCATTTATATTGTTGAAATTTAAATGAGAGAGTTTCTTGTACCAATTCCAGCTTTCTTCAATTGATGCTCTGCTCACCAGACAGATTGCAGACCCATCAGTACTTGTTGAAAACTTAGCTTCATTAATGTTACCATGCCATCTTCATAAGAAACATTTGGGCCAGCCTTCTCCACAAAGTCTGATAGCAGGGCTTTATTTCCAGTCATATGTCCTGAGCATCCACTGTCCAGAACTAGGATGTTTTTCATGTTTCCCTGCAATCACAAAGACCACTAATGATTAGTTTTAAGGACCCAGACTTGCTTGGATCCTTTGGCCTTATTAAGTTTGTTAACATTTACAGCGGATTTAGAATCAGAGTTTATGTTAACATTTTTCTTATCAGCATTTACACTATCAGACTTGGTATCAGAACTTACACTAGAAGGAACAGTGCTAACTTTCTTTAAAGAAGGTTTTATTTGATAATAATCATAGTATAAACTATGATATTCCTTATAAGTATAAATGGAATGCCATAAACTACCACAATGAAAACAAGGATTTTGTGGCCTATATCTAACAGACTGACTCTTAACTCCTGACTTTGAAGGTAAGGAGTTTATGTTCTTATTCTTCCTGCAAAAAGAAGCCAGATGGTTAGAACTTCCACAGTTATGACATATTTTTCTAGGAGCATTAGGAACAGGCTTATAATCATTGCTTTTATTCACACCTTCCTTTCCATTCCTATTTTTCCTAGGTGACTTTACCTTGTTTATATTCTTTCCATCTTTCAGCTTATGCTTAAGCTGCTTCTTTGTCATTAAGCGTACATTTACTTCAGTTATTTTTTCCTGTTTTAGTTTGTCAGAAGTTAATTCCTTTTTAACTTCTGATTTCTCAGTATCAGACTTTACAGCTACAAACTTAACAGGTTTTATCTTTGGCTTTTGTTTAACAACTATAGGCTTAATTTCTACAGTTCCTTTATCATTCTTATCATCTCCATAACCTAAGCCCTCTTTCCAGTTTCCACTACTTAAGAAATTCTGAGTTGTTCTGCCAGAGTTAGTCCAAGTCCTGATAATCTCTCTTTCCTTTTCTAACTCAGTCTTTAGAGATTCATTCATTTTAAGTACTTCATCCCTAACATAGAAAGCATCATCTCTATCTTTCTGAGTTTGATGGAACATGACTAACTCTTTTTCTAAATAATCATTCCTCTTTTTACAAGCAAGATTTTCAGAAGTTAATCTTTCACATGTTAAAGTTTGATCTCTATAACTAATGAACATAGTTTTAAGATATCTTCTCAACTCATTAATGTCATCAGTATGAAAGGCATAAGTAGTTTGAGGTACCTTTAACTCAGCAGCTTTAGGACTGCTATCAACATTTGCCATCAAGGCATAGTTCACCTCACTTTCAGAATCTGAAGTGTCTGTCCAGCTTTTCTTCTTTGTGACAAGAGCCTTGCCTTTATCATTCTTCACTTTCTTGCAATCAGGAGATATGTGGCCTTTCTCACCATAATTGTAGCATTTGACATTTGTGTAATCTCCTCTGTCAGACTTCCCTTCTTTGCCTTCAGATTTTATGAAACTCTTCTTATCAGAACTTGCACCTATCCTGGAAAACCTCTTTCCCTTTCTGAATTTCCTGTATGCAATTCTTGTGATTCCTTTCACCATAAGAGCACACAGCTTCATCATCTCTTCATCAGCATCCATCTCAGGAAAGCTTTCAGTTTCTGAGTCATCATCACTATCAGAATTTGATGACTCAGTATCAGACTTTGTGATGAGCGCTTTTCCCTTGCCTTTCCTTGAGGTAGCTGCCTTGGGGGATTCTTCTTCAGCCTTAAGAGCAATTGTCCTTGACTTTCCTCCTTTCCGCTTGCTTCTTTGTTCCATCTCAAGCTCATGAGTCTTGACCATCCCATAAATTTCATCAAGATTTATTTCATCAAGATTATAGTTGTCTCTTATAATTGTTGCCTTCAAATCCCAACTTTCAGGAAGAGCTAACAGGAATTTAAGGTTTGAATCTTCAAGCTAACAATGCCTTTGACATCAAGAGGTAAGGAAATCTTTCTTCCAAGATTTATAATATCTGCTTTAAATCATAAAATGCATGACATTCATATGCTTAATGGTATAGATAGAACTAAAATAGGTAACTTTAAACAAGTGTCTAAAGTTCTACTTGGCTCACTTATTACAAAGAACAAGGTACATGTAAGTCTTAGAATCACTCCATTTATGTTGGAGAGATTCAGGACTTACCTTTACCCAATGCCTGACATGAGGTCTACAATCACATTTAGTGCAATAATGGCTCCTGTACCTGTGGAAGAACAAACACAGGAACACCAACAGGGGCCTTCCCAAACTGAGACCCTTTCTTATTTACCATTATAAGCTAGGAAACCAACCATTTCATCCTCTCAAAAGGGTGAAGTAAGTAAAAAGAAGAGAAATCAGGCGCCTTTGACTGTGATAAATGAGAGTGGTGAGGATCAAATAGAACCAGAGTCCACCTTGGTCAAGAAAGCTAAAAAAGTAAAGCAGACTGAGCTGACCACTCAAGCTACCTCTGCATCCTCCCAAAAGGATGTAGTTGCAAAAGAGGCATAAAATAGACTCTAGGGGCATCCTCTTAACAGGATGTCTCTATTGAAAATAGCACTCTCCCTAGTGCACCCTGTAAAGTGTCTGCACCTACACTTGAACACATTCAAGTGTATGAAAGAAGGAATAAGGATGGCACACACATAGAGAGCACATCTTTTGAAGCTCCCTCATCTATTCCGGGGGAGCTTCCAACTCAATCCTGAGCTTAGAAATCTAATATTTAAAATTTCTTCTTCATATAATCAAACACTTGAATCTAACTCTCAAGTGTTTTCAAAATCAAGTGACATGGTTCATGAAACTATGCTCACCACCCAGGAACCACATTTAATTGGTGAGAGGCTACACTATAGGGTAGACCTTGATGATACTAACACAAATACAGGGGTATCATTAGTTTTTACTAAAGACCCCGTGGTATCTACTCAAGCACCTTCATATGCTAAACGATCTTCATATATTGATAGGTTTGTGGGCAGTACTCCTAAGGGGGGTTATCTAAATTCTCTCCAATTCAATTGGAGGTTCCTCATGTAGGAACAACTCCCCTCAAAACCCTAGCCAAAATTGCCTTGACAATTGAAGCTAGGAGTCCAATTGCCAATGAGCCTGTTATAGGGGAGGCAAGTCAGGCACATTCAAGTGCTAGCTCTTTGCAAGAAGAGCAAGGGTTTGAGATCATGGTACATGATAGTAACCTGGTCAAATCCCCTCCAATTCAATTGGAGGATCTCACAAGTGGTGAACAATACACTGTCATAACCACAGTTTCAACTGTGAGTCAAACTGTGACATCTGTCACAGGTAATGTTATTGAACCCCAACCATCAACCTCAAACCCTACAAACATTTCTTCTACATCAAATCCCTCTCTACCACCATCACACCTTATATCTCAATGGCTTCAAGATGCCCAAGCTCAACCCATTACAATGAATGATCTTTTGGTTGATCAACTTTCTGGGCTTTCCAACATCACATAACAGCTTCTAACCACAGAAATGTCCAGTCAGGACTATTAAGCAATCTTGTTATCTTATAAAATTTATGTTGAAGAGCAGCAATAATAGATTATGAATGAAGCTGAGCAGGATGGAAATGTTGATGCTTGGCTAAGCAAGGACTTCAGCTTGAGCATGAATGAGGTCTTAGGCAAGATTTAGGGAAGAATATGTCACCATTTTGGGAAGCAATTCTAAGGCCCTCACTCCACAGGAAGTATATGATGCTGTAACAGAAGTTTATAAAGCTCAACTTAAAGCTTTTCATCTCATGAGTAAAGATCTACAACAGACTCTAGAAAACCATGAAGACAGAATAAGAATGATGGTGAGGGAGAAACTGGATGAACTTGTACCTACTCAAGTTCAGATTTAGAACAAGTTTCAGAAATTTACTGATCAAATAGCAAGGTTTGACATGTCCAGTATGGAGCAAAGCATTAAGAGTCTCAAACAGTCCTTTGTTACTCTCCATGAAGTTATCCAAAATCACTTCACTAGTACTAATGAGACAAAGCTCAAACTGGATCAACTGCATTAGGCTAGGTATACACCTTCAGCTCTGTTAATGGAAGGCATCAAGGAATCTGTACAAGCAATATTTCGAGCTCCTGTCTCCTCTAGCTCCCAACTACCTGTGTCACATCTATAAACTTACAAATTCAAGCTCTTCAAACTCAAGTCTCCACCTTACAATCTTCCAATGATTCAGTAACGGCTCAAGTCTCCCAACTCACAGCTCTGGTACAAAGTCAACATGCTGACATCCAAACTCTGGTGGACTCTCATAAGCATCTTCAAATGCAAAATTACGTAGCTTTGGGAGCCATCATGGGTGCTCTACAAATTCTATTGTATGCACTTCCAGAGCTGTTAGGCCTGAAATCCCTACTCCTCTAATCTTGCCTGCTAATAAGACTAAGGGGAAATTAGAGGCTAGGTTGCTAAGATCATCTGTCCAAGCTCAAAAAGACAAAACTAAGGAAAGTGAATAGCAAGTTGATGTTGGAATGCATAGGCTACTAAAGGCAGCTGAGGGACCTAGTCTGAGCAGAGAATCTGATAAATTGCTAAAGGCTCTCAGGGCTTCTCTTAACAATAACTTTTTCACATACAAAAAGGCCTTGGACAAAATAGTAAATTTCCTAAGGGTGACCATGGTAACTGTGGATGGATTTCAAGAAAAGAGAATAGTTGTCAACATAAATGACTCTGGGTTAAACAGGTGTATACAGGTGTCCCTTAATTATCTCATAACAAGAAGGGCATCTGAATTGGACATTCTGATCAACAAACTCAGTAGGGTGATTCATGAAGATACTCTCTTGCTAAATCAATTAAAGATGGCTCAAGTAGCTACTTTTCCAGAAGTATATTTACAACCAAGCAAGGGAGTGGTATACATATGTCCAACCACCAAACATTGCAAACATTTCCATATTCTAAGTAATGTGTCATGGAAAACAATAAGCTGATAATGACTTTGGAGACAGACTTGAAGATAAAGCAGTACAAGACTGTTGAAGATGAAGACATGATCAAGTTGCCGGGGAGATATCTGAAAGATGCTGAAACCAAGTTGCCCAAAACTCAAATCAATATAAATGGTGACTTGGATGATGATGAGCAGAAGAAAGATAATCAAAAATCTTCTGGCTCAAATCCAAGTCAAGCTTTTAAAGGCAACTGGCAGCAAGACAGAAGACAAGAAAAGAGATGACAAGAAAAAGGGAGATAATAGAAGAAGGAAGAAGAAGGAAGATGGTGAAAGTTTAAAGAAAAATGTCCTATCAATCCAAATCCAGTAAACTCAAACCTCTAAACCTTCAAGCTCAAACATTCAACTACCTTTGACCTCTAAGCCTAAGCTTCTGTATAAACAAACTGCAAACACCTTACTCAAAATACCAATCACTTCTAGCCAAACCACTCTGAAGAAAATATTAAACCTACCTTCATTTAAGCCACCAATTAAAACTCATTACAAGACTGTTGGGAGAAAGCCAAAGAAGATGCAAGTTGAAGAAAGGGCTATCTGGAATTTCTTTGATCAGACTGATTTTCTACCATTAAACTGGTGCACTGCAGATGATGACTACTTTCAATAATTGGCTGAAAAAATAGTCAAAGTCTGGGTTGTATCTTATACAGAAGTCAGAATATATTACTAGGATGGTACCTTTACTCTTCTTGGCAGTAACTTAATGGATTCAATTTCAACCACAGAATTCAAAAGAGTGATTAGCTTGATGAAGGATAAGGACACAATTACAAGGGCTTGGAAGGATGTGTTGTCTGTATGGGTGAGAGAAAGGGATGAAAGAAATGCAAAAGCAAGGGCTGAGAAGGAAGAAAAAAATAAAAAGTATGCAGAAGAAATTACAAATTTTGAACAAAGGTCAAATGAGCTCAAGGCAAAGGGAATAGCTAGAATTTCAAAGGAATGACACATCTTAAATATCAAGATTGGCAGTTACTTAAGATTCAGAGTTAATTACCTCAATGGATACAAACAGGATGATTGGCTCAAACTGATAGAAGCCTTGAGAGGGACTCCAATTATTGAAGAACTCAATGTACTTATAAATCTCAAAGACCTCGGATATGAGGATTTCGCCTAGTTTTTGTTCTATTGAACCAATGTAATTGCTCATAGTATAAATGTTGAAAATTATCAAGTCTGTCAATTTTTATACATTTTAATTCTTTTAATTTTTTTAACTTGGGGTTAGTCTTGTTAACAGGCATGAATTTGTGATCAGCAATCTTCTCACAAATTGGGGGAGATTGTTGTGCAAGACATGCCAGTACTATAACAAGACTAAGTCATATTAACAACCCTAAGATTTAATTGAATGATAGTCTAAATCTGTATTTTGTATTGTATTACCTGAGTCTGTAAAAATGTTAAAGATCATCCTGGAGTATTTTTCTATAAACAGTCTTAAGCCTAAGAATAAACTCTGGAAGAAGATCAACAAGATCATGCCTCAGACGTAAAGGTGAAGAAGTTTGGAGTTGAATAAATCTGATTTTAGGATAAATGTTCTAAGTCAAGATATCTACATGTCACAGATCAAGTCATATAGAGAAGTTATTCGAGAAATCCAGAATGACTTATCGAGAAGTCCAAATTGGCTTATAGAGAAGTCACAGAGATCTCGACAAGTAAAAATGAAGATATGAAGATTGCTGATATCGACAAGTCAATTTCTCATTAGAGATCTCAGAGATATATACAAGTCAAAATGTATATAGAGATCCCTGAGATATCGATAAATTATTTTGCATATAGAGTACTCAAAGATATCGATAAATCAAAATGAAGATATGAAGATTGGAGATATCAACAAGTCAATTTCTCATTAGAGATCTCAGAGATATCGACAAGTCAAAATGTTTATAAAGATCTCAAAAATATCGACAAGTCATTTCTACATACAGAGTTTTGGAGACCTCGACAAGTCAAGTTCACTTATAGAGAACTCAGAGACCTCGACAAGTCAAAGACACTTATAGAGAACTCAAAGATCTTGATAAGCCATTATACTTATCGAGATGTCAGTTCTCTATAGAACAAACTAGAGATCTCGATATGAACCTCAAGTATAGAATGCAGACCGGTTAAAGATTCAAGATTATCAATCAACAAATGATCTAATCACTTAGATTGAAAAGTCTACAAAAGCATCTTGAAGAGTGCAAGATCAAAGGCCAAGATTAACTAACAAAGGAAAGTCATCGACCTACACGATTTGCAAAGATTCACTAAGCCAAAATTGGAAAGCTTTAGAGATAACTTAAAGTAGGGTTTAGTATATCTTATTGCATGTTGTGTAAACCTGTGTTTACTAATCAATAAAGTAAATAATGATCCTTTGTTTTAGTTGTAACAAACATATCTGGATTTTCTTGAAACTCTCTCAAGATAGAAGTTGAGTTCTTTACTTACAAAAGAACCCAAAAATTTGTAGCAAGGCATACTTAATTTTAATACAGAGTTAAGTGAGTTTTGAAAATATTGTGTTTGTTGTGCATGCTTTATTATTTATGTTAAACACAATATCTCTACAAAGTAATCTGCTTTGTTCACCATCCACAATAGTTTGAAAAACGCTAAAATATCCAAAACACATCCACCCCCTGTGTTGTATTTAATATCTAACAGTGTCTTCACATACTCCACTTGTACTTCTTACTTGTTAATACACTCTTTAATATAGTGATAATAAGTATCAATGTTCTTACTTCGATCATAAAAAAATAGATTTTTACTTAGGGCTAACACTGGTTTGTTGTCTACAAAAATCTTGATTGGCTCTTCTTTAACATATTTCTCAACCAAATTGCATAATAAACATACGAAGTTACAGCTACATACTCCTTATAACAAGTGGAGAGAGTGATAATTGGTTGCTTCTTTGACAGCCATGTAAAGGTCGTTTCCCTCGTGTAGATACAAATCCGGTTGTGCTCTTGCGATCATCAATATCTCCTCCATAATCATTATTATTATATCCAACAAGCTTTTATCGTTAGATTAAGAATAATACATCCCAGAATTTAGTATACCTTTAATATATCGTAGAATCCTCTTTGCGGCCTTCCAATGAGTTGGATTTTTCCTATAGCGACAAATGACTCCAATTGCATATAAGATATCAGGTCTTGTGCACGTCAAATATCTTGTTAGACCTCAAATATACTATAGAATGGGGGCTGAATATAGTATAAATAATCAACTCGAAATGCAACATAAGATATGAAGAACAATTTTTATTGCTATATAAACACTTATAATAAAATACAAAATATACTTTCAAATGATAAAGAATAATTCTTGAGAGATGATAGGTTACACGAAAGATTATGATGTTAAACAACACCCAATATAAACATAATTTGTGTTTATATAACACATATTTATTCTATTGATTAAAAGAGATATGCTTAGCATGAATAATTGAATATATAACATATCTTATAATTTATATATTCGTTAATCAATAAAGTCCTAAAAATCGATATATTTCTATAGATCTTATCTTTCTTCAAATAAAATAAATCTTCTTGTAATTTGTAGCATATATAGCAGACTCTAACAGTTAAATTCTGATTTGTGACAACTGAAAAATCGTACACCAGCCAAATCATTGAAGTTTGTAAAAGAATTTCTATTTTGAAAATTCCACTGAGCTAATTTATAAATATCTTGTATAAGAAAATAGTTATATTTAACTAATTTATTTTTTCAAAATTGTTCATAGTTTAAATAATTGCACACACATGCTATATATATACAAAAGGTCCCCCACATTCATCGTGCTCGTAAAAAACTCACAACCACTCTGCATAGTGACTTTTTTTCAAGAAATGGAACGGAAAAGAAAAACATACTGATAATATAACTTTCAGAATCTGCTAGTTTCTTGATGTTTATTTTACCATTTATAAAGATTATAATATCGGTGCTCTGGAGCAAGAGTCTTCGGTTGATTTAATCTTTCTCTTTTTTTCTAATAATTTGATCAAATCTTTGTTTTATATAAAGAACTCTAATTTTTTATCAATTTCTTGATTTTTATATGAGCATGTGCAATAAATATATATATGCAATGTAAGTCTTACAAGTGACACGCATGTTTTACTTTGACTTGATAGTATGCAAAGTATGTAAAACTGTTCTCAAAGGAGTATTTATATCTTAAAAGATGGTGAGTTTAAAGTTTCTAGTCTTATTTCTTGAAGAAATAAGACTGTATTTCTCTGTGTGGGTGAATGTTCTTGAATCTTGAGAGTGATTTTATGAATGTATATTTTCTTGATAAAGTGTGTGAGAGTTTTGGTATTGCTAATTTATCGAAGAATGTAATTTCTTGAAGAAACACCGGCTTTAAATGAACTATTGGGTCTGGATCATCACCCTCAAATATTTACGTACTATGCTTATACAGTGTAAATGTACGTTTGTAATAACTATTCTAGGTATTATAAAATCATTGACCTTATATTTAACTGATTTCAATACTTAAAAATATATTTAGGTATGTGCCTGAGCATGCGCGAGATGTGCCGATTGAACACGACATAATGATTAATAAGGGTACATTTTGTAAAATATTTATATAAATTAATTTTATAAATTAAAAAAAACATTACTGTTTCATTTACATATAAATATAATACCGAAGCATTCATATATAAATATAATATATTTATCTTACATGTAATCTTTAATTGGGTAAAACATTATTCCTAAAATTACAATTATATAAATAATATGGTAAACATATCATAAAGATTGAATTTATATTCCCATTTCTTTTAGTGTAAAAATTAGACTCGCTCGACCTTTATTGGAAGCTACTCAACTTTCCTAAACCTGGTCAGCGAAGACTTGACACTGAATGCATAATCGTCATATAGAACATCTCTCACATCTTTCCCTTCACACCCTTGTAGCGTTATGTTGCGACAAGAGCGTCCATTTGTGAAAGGTAAGGCTCAACTACCAAAGGTATACCCGAGATAAATACAACCACACATATAACATAAATGCGCACATTGTTAATTGCACTTATACCATCTGCATAAATATTTAAGTTTTCTCCAACACTTTCTGCATATGGTGGTTCAACAACAGCAACAATAGCATAAGAATAGTTGTTCAACTTAACGTATTCAGGATCAAGGTCCTCTGTATAATCCACCTCCGTAGTCGGATCAATTGTGGCCATTGCAATATTTAGTAATGTCGTTTGTTGTCATTCATGTGCATCAAATATAATTAAACTTGTGACATTATCATATTAAATAACTAAAAAAAATTGCTAAATAAAAAGTACCCATTTTGTTTGAGAAAACCTGTACATTTCACTCAACACATTATACTAAACAATAATAATAACAACTAAAAAAATATTTAACTACAAAGAAGATGGTTATGATCAATACCATCAGTTGCATTGTTGCCGCTAACTCCATGCCACTCAATAGTCCGACCACCGCATTAGTATCTTCAATTGTTAGCATGACTATCGGTAACTAGAATTCTATTGGACTTTTTAGGCGTTGGAAGTAAAAGTGTATCAGCAGCATTTCCAGTTTTTAATAGCACAAGTGATTTCATCACATCTTTTTTTGCCAATTCTCTGTGTTTCTATAATTTTCGAAATAAAGTTCTTAAATTAAATAATATAATCAATTATAACTTAGGAGTTGCACTGAGCAATACCTTATACTTATTGATCTTATTCACTCATTATGCATTTAAATTGTAATATATTATAAGCCTTATATAGGCTTTTTCAGATAAAGCCTATAAAACACAACCAATTTCTCTAAGCCTTATAAACTAACAAAATAATAGATAAACAGTTTCCTAAAAACATTTTTGAGCAAACAAATATAGTCCTACTGTCCAAAAGTATTGATTTTAATTATAAATATATATTAATATCTAATATTCATAATATTTAATTTACAAGTATAAATTTAATATCAAATCTCAGTGATAAATTAATATTATTTATTAATTTGTTAAATTGAAGAACGATAACTAAGATATAATACTGAAAATCATTAGTTTGAAATATATTAATAAATACTTTGATCGTGGGACAATAAGCTAGTATCCGTTAAAAAGGGAAGTTATCAATAATACCAAATTTTAAAATTTGTTTACAAATTTTACTGTTATTTGAAAATATTTGAAAATATTGATACCCTTATTATTTTGATGATCACACTATTAATTAGCTTACAGCTTATCTTAATGATATACTAGCAAGCTGATTGTAATTTATACAACCGTTACTAACTTTTTCTTGTAGAATTAAAATATTAATCTTTTAGCAAGCTAACAAATTTTTGACAGGCTTATCAACGAACTTACAGTTACAACTGAAAATTATTCAGGATAAAATAGAATGGCTCATTAAGTAGGAATGAGTTTTTGTAAGGACTCCATAGTATATCTACCATGTTTATATATATATATATATATTAGAGCTCCTTAGATGTTCAGACTCTTTTATTCAAACCATTACCTATTTTCTATGAGTTCTTTATAAATGTTTACTTATCCAAACAACTTACTTCAAGATTGATATTTTATTTAAATTAAAGATAAACCTTAAATCCTTTCTAATCTATCATATCTTTAGTTTAAATGTATTTTGGATTATCTTAACATTTGAATTAAAACAAACTAATCGTGAGACTTGGTCAAGATCAGAAGTTGTATTGTTTATTTCGAAAGTTAAATTAATCTATAAATACATTTGAGTATATTTTCTTTTGAGGGGATCCAGAAGTATACACCATACCATCTGAGAAAATACAACTTTGCATTATTCGAATATTCATAGTTTGAGCTCTTACATTTACATGAATATTTATATCCATAGAGTTCATAGTTTCGGTTGTATTTTTCATTTAAACTTGTATTGTTCAAGGTGTAAATATTTGTTGCTGAGTAGTAGAGCTTGGATAACAAGGGTTCAGGGAGGTTAGATTGCTAAAGAAGGCTATACGGATTTGCATATGGCTTAGAGGGCAATTTACTCAAGGGAACAGGTGTTATCAACAAGTTGCTATCAGGAACAAGGTATAAAGGGAGATATATTATTGAATCTTGTAATCGTATCATTTCAGTGATTAATAATATATTTACTTACCAAGTTGGTAAGGGACCAGGACGTAGACCATTAGACATAGGGGTCGAACCTGGCTAAAACTCTTTATGTTATTTACTTATTGTTATTTATTTTTTGCATTACAAATCGAGTGGCATCTTACTGACATCATATATCGGAATTAACAACAAGCTTTCTGAAAGTTTGATAAATATTCGGTAACTTATTAAAATTGGTATTAGTTAGCCATAACATATATTCACCTATCCTTCTAGGTTTAGAATTTCACTTGGTATTAGAGCTTTGGTATACTAACATTTCTGTAACAGGAAAAGTACCGATCAAATGGCTGGCTTATTTCTTGGAAAGGCTGATTTAAGGACTCCTATTCTTACTGGAGATGACAACTATTACTGGTGGAAAGGGAAAATGGGAACTCATTTATCTAGAGATCCACTAGTCTTAAGGGTTTTTCATAAAGGACCATATGAGTTCAAAGATGATAAAGGGAGAGTCAAAGATGTTGATGCACTCACCCGTGACGAGCTGTTCAAGATTGGTTACAATGGAAAAGCTAGGAGCATGCTTATCATGGGTCTAAATCAAGCTGAATATGATAAAATATCTTTTCTCAAGACTGTAAAAGAGATCTGGAATGCTCTTGAAATATACATTGTTAGATATATTTGTGATGTCATGTCTAATATGATTTGTGTTTAGTTTTCAGATCTTACTTAACAGGACAAATCAGTACTTAACTGGAAATCAGTTTTTATACTGAAGTCAGGACTTAAGATATCAGAACTTAAGTTGTCAGAACCTAAGTTATCAGGAGATAATATCAGGACTTAAGGAGACGTTCAAATAAGGAAGGCGGTTGATTGAAAGGAAAGAAGATCAAGACAAACATAAGAAGAGATATGCATGGAGAAGAATTCTATAAGGAATAGAATACTTGGAAGAAAAGATAACTGATTGATATATATTAGGAAGCAGAATTGTATTCGATATCAATTAGAAGATTATCTTATAACTGTGTAGTATATAAACACAGACATAGGGTTTACACTATATGTGTTATCATAATCGAGTTTATTATTTATTGTAACCCTAGCAGCTCTCGTGATAATTTGTTCATCACTGAGAGAGGACGGTTCTTTGTAACAGAGTTTATTGTGTTGAATAAAATCTATTTTCTGTTACTTGAGTTTTTATATTCGATTTGATTCTAGTAAACATTGTATTCAACCCCTTCTACAGTGTGTGTGACCTAACAAGTGGTATCAGAGCTATCTGTTAACATACTTATAGTAAAGATCCAAAAATAATCACGTCTGAAGAAGTACAAACTCCAACCAAGCCCACCAAAACTGAAGAAACTCCAAAGACTTAAATCCATAATCGATATGAGACTATTAGAGTTCCCATACTGAAACCTTCTGAGTATCCCATATGGAAGGTGAGGATGTCTATGTTTCTAGAAGCTACAGATCCAAAATACCTTGACAGAATTAATGAAGGACCACACAAGCCAACCAAGCTCTCTATTATAGTTGCAGATCAGCCAGCACAGACTGTACCAAAGGAGAAAAGTGAATATACAACTGAAGATATCTCATCTATTGCAAAGGATGCAAAGGTAAGACATTTGCTGCACGGTGTCATTGATAATGTCATGTCAAACAGGGTAATTAACTGCAAGACTGCAAAGGAGATATGGGATGCCAAGGAACTAATTCAATTAAGAAGAACAGGAGGACTATACTCACTCAAGATTATGAGCACTTTGACTCAAAACCTGATGAGTCATTGACTGATTTATATGATAGATTTGTCAAACTCTTGAATGATCTGTCACTGGTGGATAAGGAATATGATCTTGAAGATACTAATCTCAAATTCCTTTTAGCTTTTCCTGAGAGTTGGGATTTGAAGGCCACAACTATAAGAGACAACTATGCTCTTGATGAAACTACTCTTGATGAAATTTATGGTATGCTCAAGTCTCATGAACTTGAGATGGATCAAGGAAGCAAGAGGCATGGGAGAAAGTCAAGGACAGTTGCTCTTAAGGCTGAGGAGGAATCCCCTAAAGTGGCTATCTCAAAGAAAGGCAAATGAAAGGCTCTCATCACAAAGTCTGATACTGAGTCATCAAGTCCTGATAGTGATGAGGATTCTGAAACTGAAAATCTATCTGAGATGGACCCTGATGAAGAGATGATGAAGCTGTGTGCTCTTATGGTGAAAGGAATCACAAAGATTGCATACAGGAAATTCAGAAGGGGAAAGAAGTTTTCCAGGAAAGGTGCAAGTTCTGATAAGAAAGGTTTCAGAAAATCTGAAGGCAAAAGAGGAAAGTCTGACAGAGGAGATTACTCAAATGTCAAATGCTACAACTGTGGTGAGAAAGGCCACATATCTCCTGATTGCAAGAAAGTGAAGAGTGACAAAGGCAAGGCTCTTGTCATAAAGAAGAAAAGCTGGACAGACACTTCAGATTCTGAAAGTGAGGTGAACTATGCCTTGATGGCAAATGCTGATAGCAGCTCTGAAGCTGCTGTGTTAAAGGTACCTCAAACAACTTATGCTTTTCATAGTGATGATATTACTGAGTTGAGAAGATATCTTAAAACCATGTTCATTAGTTATAGAAATCAAACTTTAACATGTGAAAGATTAACTTCTAAAAATCTTGCTTATAAAAAGAGGAATGATTATTTAGAAAAAAGAGTTAGTTATGTTCCATCAAACTCAGAAAGATAGAGATGATGCTTTCTATGTTAGAGATGAAGCGCTTAAAATGAATGAATCTCTAAAAACTGAGTTAGAAAAGGAAAGAGAGATTATCAGGACTTGGACTAACTCTAGCAGAACAACTCAGAATTTGTTAAGTTGTGGAAACTGGA
This sequence comes from Apium graveolens, assembly GCF_009905375.1. Classification (NCBI taxonomy): domain Eukaryota; kingdom Viridiplantae; phylum Streptophyta; class Magnoliopsida; order Apiales; family Apiaceae; genus Apium; species Apium graveolens. The sequence goes on from NC_133657.1 coordinate 174,239,203, forward strand.
AAGAAGGCTTAGGTTATGGAGATGATAAAAATGATAAAGGAACTGTAGAAATTGAGCCTATAGTTGTTAAACAAAAACCAAAGGTAAATCCTGTTAAGTTTGTAGCTGTAAAGTCTGATATTGATAAATCAGAAGTTAAAGAGAAATTAACTTCTGACAAACCAAAACAGGATAAGCCAACTGAAGTTAATATAGGCTTAATGACGAAGAAGCAGCTTAAGCATAAGCTGAAAGATGTTAATAATGTAAACAAGGTAAAGCCACCTAGGAAAAATAGGAATTGAAAGGAAGGTGTGAATAAAAGCAATGATTATAAGCCTATTCCTAATGCTCCTAGAAAGAAATGTTATAATTGTGGAAATTCTAACCATCTGGCTTCTTTTTGCAGGAAGAATAAGAACATAAACTCCTTACATTCAAAATCAGGAGTTAAGAGTCAGTCTGTTAGATATAGGCCATAAAATCCTTGTTTTCATTGTGGTAGTTTATGGCATTCCATTTATACTTGTAAGGAATATCATAGTTTGTACTATGATTATTATCAAATAAAACCTTCTTTAAAGAAAGTTAGCATTATTCCTTCTAGTGTAAGTTCTGATGCGAAGTCTGATATTGCAAATTCTGATAAAAACTGTTAACATAAATTATGATGCTAAATCCGCTGCAAATGTTAACAAACTTAATAAGGCCAAAGGATCCAAGCAAGTCTGGGTCCTTAAAACTAATCATTAGTGGTCTTTGTGATTGTAGGGCAACAGGAAAAACATACTAGTTCTGGACAGTGGATGTTCAGGACATATGACTGGAAATAAAGCCCTGCTATCAGACTTTGTGGAGAAAGTTGGCCCAGGTGTTTCTTATGGAGACGAAAACAAGGGAAAAACTCTGGGATATGGCAATATCAATCTTGGGAATGTCATCATTGAAAAAGTAGCTCTAATCTCAGGACTTAAACACAATTTGCTGAGTGTTAGTCAAATCTGTGACAGAGGTTACCATGTGGATTTCTTTGAAGAACACTGTGAAGTTGTTAGCAAATCTACAGGCAAAGTTGTTCTGAAAGGATACAGGCATGGTAACATTTATGAAGCCAAGCTTTCAACAAGTACTGATGGTTCTGCAATCTGTCTGATGAGTAGAGCATCAATTGAAGAAAGATGGAATTGGCACAAGAAACTCTCTCATTTAAATTTCAACAATATAAATGAACTAGTCAATAAAGATCTTGTGAGAGGAGTGCCAAAATCAGTATTTGCTCCTGATGGCCTTTGTGATCAAAAGGCGAAATAAAGAAAATCTTCATTCAAGAGCAAGACTGAATCTTCAATTCTTGAGCCCAATCACCTACTATATGTTGATCTATTTGGTCCAGTGAATGTCATGTCTATTACAAAGAAGAAATATGCTATGGTCATAGTGGATGAGTTCACCAGATACACATGGGTGTATTTCTTGCGCACAAAAAGTGAAACTGCATCTATCTTGATTGATCATGTCAAACAGCTGGATAAATTGGTCAAAGACTCTGTGAAAATCATAAGAAGTGATAATGGCACTGAGTTCAAGAATTTGATTATGGAAGAGTTCTGCAAAGACCAAGGAATCAAGCAGGAATTTGATTATGGAAGACTGCTTATTTTACTCAGAATGCAACAATTATCAACAAGCATGGAAAGACACCATATGAGATGGTGAAGAAAAATAAGCCAAATCTGAAGTATTTTCATGTATTTGGATGCAAGTATTTTGTTCTTAAGACTCATCCTGAACAGCTATCCAAATTTGATCTAAAAGCTGATGAAGGAATTTTTATTGGATATCCACTTTCCACAAAAGCCTTCAGAGTCTACAATTTAAGAACAAGGGTTGTCATGGAATCTATCAATGTCTCTTTTGATGATAAGAAGATTACTGGACTTGAAGATTTCAATGATCATGATTAGCTGAGATTTGAAAATAAAGTTTTAAATTCTGATTCTGTAAATCCTGATAGTCTAAATCTTGATACTGCAAACTCTGATGGGTTAAACACTGATGTTATTGAAACTGTGATGACTATGCCAAAGGAAAATGCACCTGTGCAGGGGGGAGCATATAGCAGATCCAAACACATCTTAAGAAGCATCAGAATCTAGAATAGGCTCTTCAAGTTCTGATTCATCAAGTTTTGATGAGCCAAGTTCTGATAATTCTGGAAACTCAAGTTCTGATAATTCTGGAAACTCAAATTCTGAAGGATCCAACTCAGAGAGCATAATTTCAGGGGGAGAATCAGAAAATGTTGATGGAGACAGCATGGATCATGGAGGAGCATCCAGTTCTAGAGATAACCTTCCATCTGCAAGGAAGTGGACTAAAGCACATACACCTGACTTGACTATTGGAGATCTTGGAGCAGTTATAAGAACTAGAACAACAACATCAAATGAATGTCTCTATCACTCTTTTCTTTCTCAGACTGAACCAAAGAAAGTGGAAGAAGCTCTTCAAGATGATGATTGGGTGCAAGCAATGCAGGAAGAGTTAAATGAATTTGAAAGAAATAAAGTCTGGACCCTGGTGCCAAGACCAAAGAATAGATCTGTTGTTGGTACAAAGTGGGTATTCAGAAACAAAACTGATAGTGATGACATAATTACAAGGAATAAAGCAAGACTGGTTGCAAAAGGATATTCTCAACAGGAGGGAATTGATTATGATGAAACATTTGCACCAGTTGCTAGATTGGAATCCATAAGGATATTTTTGGCTTATGGTGCTCACAAAAAGTTTACAGTCTTTCAAATGGATGTAAAAAGTGATTTTCTTAATGGAGAATTGGAAGAAGAAGTATATGTTGAACAACCTCCAGGTTTTATAGATTTAAAATTTCCTAATCATGTCTACAGACTTGATAAAGCACTTTAGGGCCTTAAGCAAGCTCCAAGAGCATGGTATGAGACATTAGCTCAGTTTTTTCTGGAAAGTGGATTTAACAGAGGGACTATTGACAAAATATTATTTTATCTCAACCATGGAAATGACTTACTTTTAATGCAGATATATTTTGATGGTATCATTTTTGGTTCTACAAATGACAGACTTTATAAAAGGTTTTCCAAGCTAATGCAGTCAAGATATCAAATGAGTATGATAGGAGAACATAGCTATTTTCAGGGCCTTCAAGTCAAGCAGAATGAAGAAGGAACTTTTACTTGTCAATCTAAGTACACCAGAAATTTGTTGAAGAAATTTGGAATGCAAGATTGTTCAAGTGCATCCACTCCTATGGCCACTGCAATAAAATTGGATAAGGATACCGGTATATCAGTAGATATTACTAATTACAGAGGTATGATTGGCTCACTACTCTATCTAACTGCAAGTAGACCTGATATCATGTATGCTACCTGTCTTTGTGCAAGATTTCAAGCAGATCCAAGAGAACCTCATTTAATAGTTGTAAAAAGAATTTTCAAGTACCTTAAAGGTACAGCTGATCTAGGATTGTGGTATCCTAGGGAATCAGACTTTAAGCTAATAGGTTACTCAGATGCAGATTTTGCAGGATGCAAAATTTGCAGGAAAAGCACAAGTGGAAGCTGCCAATTTCTTGGAGGCAGATTAGTTTTTTGGTTTAGCAAGAAAAAAAAGTCAATTTCTACATCAACTACAGTAGCAGAATACATTGCTGCAGGAAGCTGTTGTGCACAGATTCTTTGGATGAAGAATCAGTTATTGGATTATGGGTTAACATATTCTAAAATCCCTATTTACTGTGATAATTAAAGTGTTATTGCTATGACAGGTAATCCAGTTCAACACTCAATGACAAAGCACATCAGCATTAGGTACCATTTCATAAGGGAACATGTGGATAAAGGTACAGTAGAATTGCATTTTGTTCCAACAGATCAACAACTAGCAGATATCTTCACAAAACCACTGTGTGAAGCTACTTTTACAAGATTGGTAAATGAACTTGGAATGATTTCAGGTTCTTTCCCTAAATCTGCTTAGTTTATGTTCTAATACATCAGACTTTATGATCAGTATTTACAGATATTACTATATTTGTGTATTCTGTGCTTAAATTGAAATTTTTTAAGTGCTGATTGTTGTCTGATGTGAATCTCTAAACTCTGATAGTGGTATGAATGTTTCAGTGACTATTCAATCCAATGAGGATAACTGTGTTAGATGTTGACCTAGTAGCCTTTAATATACTAATAATCCCATGTTTGAAGTAATTGTTTATGTGGAAATCTTTTAACACAAGCAAATTCTGATATTGAGCTTGGTTAAAGTTTACTTTGTGTATCTTATTACTAAGTCAAAAACTAGAATAATGCTTCTTATCTGTTAAGTTCTGATGTTAGTAAATCTGATGGATGTACTAAGTGCTGATAAGCCTCACTTATCAAAAGAAAAGAAAAGAAAAGTAATAAATATCAGGTACTCCTTTGAGATCTAGAGAAAAATATATGTGGAAGGGAAGACCCAAGTGCATTGCTGGTATTAAGTAATATGCATTAGAAAAGCAAAATAAATTTTTCTCGGTGACTTTTCACATTCTCTGATTACTGGAGAAATACTCTAATAATAGCATAAATTCTGATAAGCAGTTGTGACTCACTTACACTGAGAAGCCACTGTAAAAAAAAAATTTTTTTTTCAAAAGATGCATAAAATGAGCACAAAACAGTTGAGGTGGACTCATGCATGAACTCATTCTATAGTAGACTTCAGAATAATGACAGATTTTAAGCAAAGTTCTTAGTTATGCCTTATTTCTAAGATGTACTAAAGTGAATCAGACTTTACTCTTTGTCTGATATTTAGCTTAATGCACACACATACACTCCATATGAATGATGAAAATTAATGTGATGATACATGTTATTTTGGATGAACAATTTAAGTGTCAGTTGCATAAATTCTGAGGACAAGTTATGATGGAAGTTCTGATGATTAAGTTCTAATGTACCCATATCAGTATTTGTCTGAAGAATAACAGGAATAAACATTCACTTTTCGAGTAAAGGAGTCATATTCTGATGACTTTTAAATCCTGATAAGAATCAAGTTCTGATGCTGACGTGGCAGTATTTATTTATTTGGTTTATTTTTGGTCATTACTTGAACGATCATATTTTTACAGAATATTGGTTTATGTGAGATAAAGCAGTAATAATCATTTGTTTAGTGGGAACAGTTTTTTTAAAAAAACTGAACGTGCAATGTAATTATTACTTATTTACCGTGCCCATTAACTTTTGCCTTAACTACTGCATGCCTGACAGGTGTAAAGGTCTGTTCCACTTCTTATTCACTGCTATCACGTGGGGTGTCTAAGTAAAAGAGATAAAAGATTTTCAAATCTTTTATTTTCATTTTTATTATACTCTCTCTCTTTTCTTATTTTCTCTCACATTTTATGACGGTTTTCTTTACAGACATTTTCTCAAACACCTTGCAGGCACTCTAACTTCTCACTTATTTCTGATGGCGCCCAAGGATTTAATTGTTGATGGAGCCAAGTTTGTCCCAAATAATTATGCTGCAATCCTGACCAAGGCTGAAGCTCCATCAGATTTGCACTTTGTGCAAGATTTATTAGCTCATAGTGAGTGGGTATGCTTTGACCCAACCTCAAACTATTTCAAGCCAACAAGTGCTGACATTTTGGAGAACTGGGCTTTTTGATGATGGTGGTGCTACTGGTACTCAGAGCATCATTTTCACATCAGGAGATGTCGAGCATATGGTTACACCTGGAGCAGTTCGTAAAGCTCTCCACTTACCTGAAGGTTGCACATTCTCAACAGTGGAGGATCCTGTCTTACAGCAGCTCATGGCCAGTTTGGGCTATAAGAAAAGTTTGGGAAAGCTGGGTCAACTGAAAAGAGAAAATATCAGAAAGGAATGGAGCTTTTTCTTTGATTGTATCACTAAGGCATTCGCTAATAAATGCTCCAATTTTGATGTCATTCCCATCATGAGTCAACAAATCGGGTATGCCCTTATTCATCAAACTCATTTTGATTTTTTAAGTGTTGTGCTAGGTTTCATAGGGGATAGGATGACAGAGGATAGGAATGTAGTATACTTTGCTAGATTCTGTCAACTTATATATACTTTTTGTTGTGCTGATGAATTCTAATTAGCCAGTACTTTAATTCCACCCTTTAAGCTTGCAAAAAGGGCTTTTAATGATTTGTTAAATGATGACATTAAGAAACCAGTACAGAGACCCTTACGGATTCCTCAGTTAGTAAAACAGATTCTGGTAAATGCTGATCCACAAACATACACATATGTTTACCCTGATGTTGAACCCACCAACACATCACAGCCAACTCAACAGCCATCAGAACCTACCATCTCTCATCAACCTCAAACTTCTCAACCTCAACTTACTCAACCCTCCATCAGGACATATTTCAAACCATCACAGTTATCTCAACCTCAACCTTCTGCACATCCTGTGAAGCCTTCATCTTCAAAACCCAAGAGGACTAAGATAGTACCTCAATCTCAACAGAAGAGAAGGAGAATTGTTCTGAGAGATGAGTTAGACAATGAGGAACAGGTTCCAATATCAGAACCTATTGTTGAAGAAGTTGAGAAAATCTCTTCTCAGAAAGATACTGAAACTGGGAGTTCTAGGCCCCTCAAAAGACTTAGAAAGCTAAATTCTGATGATGAAGCTCCCAAAGTCTCTAATTCTGCAAAGAGACTTAAAAAGCAAAGAGCCAGGAGGGCTGTAAGTGTATCATCACACTCTGAAGCAACTCTGGAAGAAGCAGCTAAGGAAGGGGGTCGGGAATCTTTGATCCCAACAGAACCTATAGTAATTGAATTACTTCCTACTGCTGAATCAGCTTAAAAGTCTCATATTGAAGAGCAAGAGAATATTCCAGAGCAAGTGCTTACACCTCCTGTGTCTCCTGTAATTAATCCAGTACATACTGAAGACCCAGGTACAAGTGCTGAAATTGATATTCATAACTTGGTTGTGCCTGAGATTCTGTACTTGGAAGCTCCACCAACTCAACTCACTCCACCAACAACACCAATTCTAGATGCTGATTTCAATGAAGATATTCCAACCACACCAATTCTGAATCAGGATGATGAAAATCAGATTTTAGGTGGACATCAAGATTTAGCTGTTGATCAGAACTTAGTTGCAGATCAGCACTTAGAGGATGATGTTGAAGCCTCTATAGCCTCCCATACTGTTCTTTTATCAGAGGATGCTGATGCTGCAGGCTCTATAAGTTCTGATGCTGATAATGCTGAACTTACTGGTGAAGCTACTGCAAATGTATATGCTGATGCAGCTGGTCCATCAGGACATGCACCTCAACAAGCTCCAATCAAAGTTGATTTAATCAAGAAGTTTGTTAGAGAGGATGCACCAGTATCTTGGAGTGAAACTCCTAGAGGAAAGGAGTGGACTAAGGAATGGAACTCAGTTAATTTTGTTCCTACTAAAAAAATTCTTGCTGAGCACCTTGCCAAAGCTGATGAAATGTTGATAATTGATGATTTTAAGGCACAACTGAGATTTACTGCAATGAGTACTAGGCACCTTCAAGGTCAACACTCAATAACTCATGACAAGGTGAATAGAATTCAAGAATCTTTGATCCAGCAAGATATGAATATAAAATTGGAAAAGAACAGATTTTTCAAGCCAACCTTTGACAGAATTGGGTATATTGAAAAAACTCATGAGAAGCAACAAGCTCAGATTGATGAAATTCTAAAGAATCAAGCTTCTCATCAAACTCAACTCAATGAGATCCAATCCTCAGTGGAATTGCTTGTCTCTCTTCTTTTACTTGCTGATGCCAAAAAGGGGGAGAAAGTAATTAAGTCCAAATGCAAATCTACTCAATCACTGAAGGGTAAGGATGATGGAAATGATGACCAGGGAAACTCTGGAATGGGTAGAGGTCATGGTCAAGGTAAAGGATCTTCATCAAAGACAACTGAAATTTCTACACAAAGAACAAGTTCTGATATTGGGAGAAGAATAAGTTCTGATACTGGTAAAAGGATAAGTTCTACTGAACATCTGGAACTTGATGAAGAAATTTCAAGGAGATTATTTCTTAAAGAAAATCCTGGGAAAGTCTAAAGGAAGAAGAAGCTAGACTTAAAGTAGAAAAAGTCAACTCCAAATTTATGGCTTCTGTTGTTGAAAAGAAACTTCCAAAACTTAAGGGTGTTGTGATTAAGGAAAGGGCAAATTCTGAGGCAAGCAAAGCCAAATCACAAGTGGAGGTAGATCCAAGATCCAAGGGCAAAGAAAAAGTTGATAAACTTGTAAAGGTATATATGCCAGTCATGGATAAAGAAATATCTGATGAAGATGCTATTCTTACTCTGATGAAAAGGAAGATTTCTCAAATAACCTCTGACATGGCTCAAGTTGTTCAGAGTCAAGATGTAGTAAGTTCTGAATATGACAGTGAAGCAAGCAACCTCTGACATAGCTCAAGTTGGCTTGATATCAAAAGATAAGGAAAAGGAAACCTCTGACGTTGCTCATGTTAAACCTTCAAAGATACTACTACCAGGATTCACCAAAGCTCAACAGACTCAACCTTTGCCTACATCAAGTGGTTTTGAAGCAAGAGTTGTTACAGGAAAGGAAGCAAGAGATAAATCTGGATTGGGTAGTTTAAAAGAGAAGAGAGTAAGCAATACTACCAATGATCCAACTTCCTTAAGTGAACCAGGTATAGGAGCAACTCCTGAGAGATTGAATCAACTTAAATCTGTACAAATGGTTTACCACTCTGTTTTGAAAGAAGACATCATGTTATAATTTATGACATATGGGAGGGTATTCCAGATCAGGGAGAATACAATTTCATTGAAGTATTTTGAAGAACTGGAGCATGTTCTATTTCTGCTTCAAGTTAAAAATAGATCAACAGATGGTGTTGCAGGGTGTTTAAACTCAAATATTCAGAAATAGAGGAAGCTTTATTCTGTAAAGTCTGACAGCCCATACTGTCCCAAGTACAGATCTCATAGTGGAGAAATTGTTGAAATGAAGCCTAATACTACTAAAATCATCACTACATTTTCTGGTACTAAGGGACTTGAATTCAATCTTGAGTCTGATAAAGCCTATATCATCAGACTAAATCAGGATATAAGGAAAGCTAAAATAAATGATATCAGGGCTGCTATCTTTCAAACTGGTGAAGATACAATTGAATTGAAGAATGTTAAAAGGAGGATGGTCAATGAACTTGAATATGCTGAGAGATGTTTGTTGAAGAACTATCTCAGAACAACTCCTGACATCAAAGAGATCAGAAATTGAAGTCAAGCCAAAGATCTACAATTGCTTAAATTCTGAAGTGTATACAGACTGAAGCTGTTATCAGACCTTGAGGATGGTAAAGCTACAAGTACTGTAAGTTGTAGTTATCTAGTCAAATTCTCATACATTTGTACTTAATGTTTTTGACATCATCAAATATCTGTTCAACTTGTATATTATGCTAATTTACAAGTTGGGGGAGATTGTTAGATTAATATGATTTGTGTTTAGTTTTCAGATCTTACTTAACAGGACAAATCAGTACTTAACTAGAAATCAGTACTTATACTGAAGTCAGGACTTAAGATATCAGAACTTAAGTTGTCAAAACTTAAGTTATCAGGAGATAATATCAGGACTTAAGGAGACGTTCAGATAAGGAAGGCGGATGATTGAAATGAAAGAAGATCAAGACAAATATAAGGAGAGATATGCATGGAGAAGAATTCTATAAGGAATAGAATACTTGGAAGAAAAGATAACTGATTGATATATATTAGGAAGCAAAATTATATTCGATATCAATTAGAAGATTATCTTGTAAATGTGTAGTATATAAACACAGACATAGGGTTTACACTATCTGTGTTATCATAATCGAGTTTATTATTTATTGTAACCCTAGAAGCTCTCGTGATAATTTGTTCATCACTGAGAGAGGACAGTTCTTTGTAACAGAGTTTATTGTGTTGAATAAAATCTGTTTTCTATTACTTGAGTTCTTATATTCGATTTGATTGTAGTAAACACTGTATTCAACCCACTTCTACAGTGTGTGTGACCTAACATACATGAATGATCTAAAGCATTGAGGAAAGTGGATCTTAGTGCTCTAATGAATGTTTTTGGAAATTTCAAGCTTGAAGATGGTGAAACTATCAAGGAAGCTCAAGAAAGGTTTCAGAATACAATCAATGGTCTACATAGATTGGGAAATAAGATTCCACAAGAAGAGATCAACATGAAAGTACTTAGCTCGGTTCCTTTTATCTATCAAGCCAAGACTACAGCTTTAAAATCTATTGTAAATGTTGATACAATGGATCGTCTTACTATCTTTGTTGAGCTGGAACAATTTAAGACAAGAATTGAAGCTAACAAATCTGAATGTGTCAAGCTACCAACTGAGAAAATGAAGAATCTAGCTCTGCGCTCTTTTGTTAGCAAGCTGGAATCAGATGAGGACTTAGAATCAGATGAAGAAATTGCTCATATGTCCAAGAAAACCAAAAAGATGATTGAAAAGAAGAACAGAATAAAGAGATACAAGGGAAATGCTTTTGGTACAAAGAAAGACACAAAGTCAGACACATGTTATGAATGTAGAAAGAAAGGGAACTTCAAAAGAGACTGCTACAAGCTGAAAAACAAGTTAAAGAAACCTAGCAGTAAGTTAATTTCAGAGACAAAAGGAAATCTAAGGCTCTTCTGACTTGGGGTGATGTTGAAGATTCAGATTCAAGTCAAGTGAAGAAATGGTTAATCTATGTCTTGTTGGACTTGAAGAATCATGTGAAACTAGTTATAATGGCTCAGACTCAAGTAGTAAGGTAAATTCTGTTAGTTCTAAAGTACATAATGATAATTTCTCTTTAGATGAACTACCATGCAGGATAAAAATACTCAGTCTATGATTGAGCTTAAGAATTTAAAGAATGAGAATTATGATATTGAATATGAGAATGTACATCTACGAAAAGTCATCTCAGATTTAATGGATTCCAAATCAAGTGTGAGAATGATAGCAAATCTCAAGGAACAGATTGTTCAACTTGAAGGAAATAACAAGCAAATTCTGAGAAGGAATGACACACTCACAAAAGAACTTAGTTCGCTGAGAACTGATCTTAAGGCTCGATATGCATACTTGGAGGAATTCGAGTTAAGCAAATCAGAAAGATTAACTGAAATATCAAACCAAGCTAGGAAGATCAAGTAACTGGAAAATGAAATCAAGAATCTTCATAAAGGAATGGTGATCTTTATTCAAGGAGAAAAAGTAATCAAATTCATGATAAAATAAACTCGAGTTCCATTTGATAAATGTGGTCTTGGAATGTCTTCTATATCAAAGGATCAATCTCTGAAGTATGAAGAAAAAATTGGTATTCCATATGACTATGATATGCCCTGGAAAGTTTGCAATACATTTGCAAAGAAAGGTCATCTAGCTAAGCACTGCACAGTTAAGAGAGCAGTGTCAGCAAGCTGGAACAGATAGACAGCTCACAGGAAGCAAGTTGTTAAGCCAAGACAGCAATGTGACAGAACAGGCAGAACAAAGAATCAGGCTCCCAAAGTAGTCCAAATATTGATCAAGAAATCTGATTTGAATGTTTTATATATTCTATCTACTAACCATGCTGGACCCAAACCGATATGGATACCAAAATGTTGAGTTATTTTTGTTTGTTTTGTAGGTTTGTCTCGTGGCCAAATTAAAGTCAAATCAATGGATTTTGGACAGTGGTGCAACAAGGCACATGAGTGGAGACAAATCTCAGTTTCTTAGTCTAAAGATGAATAAGGGTGGCAGTGTCACAATTGGTGATAGCAAGACTCTCCCTCTTCTTGGCAAAAGAAAAAATAATAACAGTAATATGTCCTTAAATAAAGCTCAATATGCTAAAGGTCTTACTTATAATTTTCTTAGTATAAGTCAATTATTTGACGATAATCATAAAGTAGATTTTGGTCAACATGATTGTACTATACTTGTTGATTCTAACAAAATTCCTCTAGTTGCTAGAATGGAAGGAAATATATATTTATTGGATTTTGAAGAATAGGAACTAGCATGTTGTCTAGCAGCCGTTGATACAAGTCCACAAATTTGGCACGGAAGGCTTGGACATGCTCACATGGAATCACTTAGCAAGCTGTCAACAAAACAACTAGTTCGAGGATTGCCAAAACTGAAATATGTTAAGATGGAAACTTGTACTTCTTGTCAACTAGGAAAGCAAATCAGAACACCACAAAAAGTCAAAAAAGTGGTATCTACTTCTAAACCTTTAGAGCTTTTACACTTAATTTTTTTTTGGTTTAGAATCTTATAAGAGTATTAAAGGTAAACAATATGCTTTTGTTATTGTTGATGATTATTCTAGATATACATGGGTATTGTTCTTAGCTACTAAGGATTATACTTATAGTGAATTTGAGAAGCTAATCAAATTACTTGAGAATAACCTTGAAAAAAGACTTATAGGTATACAAAGTGATCATGGTGGTGAATTTCAAAAGGACTTTATTTCTTATTGTGAAGAAAGAGAAATTACACATCAATTCTCTGCACCTCGTACACCATAGCAAAATAGAGTTGTAGAACGTAAGAATAGATATTTTCAAGAAATAACAAGGACATTGCTTCAGGAAAGCAAGCTTCCAAGAAGTTTTTGGGCAGAAGCTGTCAACACGGCAAGCTATGTTCTTAACAGAGTGCTAATCAGGCCAGTACTCAACAAGACTCCAGATGAATTGCTAAGGAAGAAGAAACCTAATATTGGTTTTTCAAAGTCGTTGGTTCAAAGTGTTTTGTACTCAAAACTTCTGAACGAGATGGTAAATTCGATTCTAAATCTTATGAAGCTATATTTTTGGGTTATTCTTTAACAAGTCGTGCTTGTAGAGTTTGTAATCTATCTAAAAATGTGTTGAATAGTCTATTAATGTTTCATTTCAAGAGTCTAATGATGATTTTTCAAGCAAAGAGGAAGATGTTGCAGGCACAGGAACTGGCAACGGGCTGGCAGTGAAGAATACTAACTCACAACAAGCTGACAAGTCAAAAGATGCAACTCCAGAAGCTGATAAAGAAGCCATAACTTCTTCACCTATTGATGAAACTTTGGAACAATTATCTAGACTTACTTTTGGAAGGTCCAAAAGGAAATAGAGCTACTGAGAAGCTTCAGAATATTTTTGATGGTAAAGATCTTTCACCGCCTTCTAGTAGAATTTGAACAAATGAGGAAGTCATGGCTCAACATTCTCTACCAAAGTCATCTAAGACTTTGAAAAATCATCCTCGAGAATTGATTATTGGTGATAGATCAGAAAGAATCAAGACAATAAAAGGTGCAATAAACATTTGTGCTTTTGCAGCTTTTCTAGCTGGAGAGGAACCAAAGAATATCAATGAAGCTCTTACTGATGAAAATTGGATTATGGAAATGCAAGAAGAACTCAATCAATTTGAAAGATGTGATGTTTGAGAATTTGTTGAGCCACCTAAGGATGCTTCTATCATTGGTACTAAATGGGTATTCAAGAACAAAGTTGATAAATTTAGCAATGCCACTAGAAACAAGGCAAGACTTGTGGCACAAGAATACAATCAACAAGAAGGCATTGATTTTGATCAAACTTATGCTCCCATTGCAAGATTGGAATCTATCAGAATGTTACTTTCATTTGCATGCTACAAGAAATTCAAGCTACACGAAATGGATGTAAAAATTTCTTTCTTAAATGGATTTCTTAAAGAGAAAGTTTATTTCAAGCAACCTCCTGGATTTGAAAATGAGAAATATCCAAATTATGTGTTCAAGTTGAAGAAAGCTCTATATGGATTAAGGAAAACACCTCGCTCTTGGTATGAAAGATTAAGTGATTTTTTTATCAAGAATGGTTTCATTCGAGATACTATTGATCCAACTTTATTTAATATATTTAAAGGTAAAGATATCTTAGTTGTGCAAATATATGTTGATGATATTATATTTGGTGCTACTAATGATTCTTTATGTGGGTGGTTTTCCAAGTATATGCATAGTGAATTTGATATGAGCATGATGAGAGAGCTTAATTATTTCTTGGGCTTACAAATCAAGCAAACTCCTGAAGGCATATATATACATCAATCAAAATATATCAGGAGCTTACTCAAAATATTTGGTTATGATAATATCAAGTCAAAATTAACATCGATGAGTGTTGTCAGCAAGCTGACAACCGATGAAAAAGGTTAAGATGTTGATATCCGGACTTGTAGAGATATGATTGAGAGTTTATTATATCTTACATCCTCTAGACTTGATATTATGTATAGTGTTTGTGTTTTTGCAAGATTTTAAGCTAAATCTAAAGAGTCTCATTTTAATGATGTTAAGAGAATATTCAAATATTTGAGTGGAACTATTACTCTTGGTTTATTTTATCCTATCACAGATGTATTTGATCTTGTTGGGTATAGTGATGCAGATTATGCAGGTTGTCAAAAAAATAGAAAGAGTACAAGTGGTGTTTGTGCTTACTTAGGACAAAGTTTGGTTTCTTGGTTAACCAAGAAGCAAACATCCGTTGCATAATCTACAGCTGAAGGAGAATATTTAGCAACTAGAAGTTATTGCTCATAAAAGCTTTGGATGAGATAACAGTTTAAGGATTTTAGAATTTCTTGTGGTCAAACTCCTATTTATTATGACAACATAAGACTATCAATATTTCTGAGAATCGAGTGAATCACTCAAGTACCAAGCATATTGATGTTAGGCATCATTTCTTAAGAGACAATGTTGCAAAAGGGAAAGTCAAGCTGATCTTTGTTGCTACTGACGCTCAAATTGCTGATATTTTCACAAAACCTCTAGCTGAAGAACGTTTCAGCATGCTAAGAAGAGAATTGTGAATTTGCAATGTTGAGTAAGCAAGTTTACAAGTTTTAACCGGGTACTATCATCTTACTGTTAGCTGTTAATATATATTTGATAATTTAGCATGACTATTAAATGATGTGCTAATTGGTCAATTTTATGTATCTTCTGTATGACCGTTATGTGCTTGTATTTATGATGATTTGTCTAGTAATTTGTAATGAAATTATTAGAATGTTGTTTAATATTTAAATTCTTATATGTGACTATTTAAATGTGTTAATCTAGTAACATTTTAGTAGATTTGTTTTACACGTTTTATTAGTCATCCAAAAAGTTATTTTAGGAATATATCTAGCTTATTTAATGTTTATCCTAAAAATACTCCCCTTTTAATTCTAAAAAGGACTTTAAAACAAATAGTCACGACCAGTCTATTCAGTTTCCACACACCTATCTCAATTGGATCTAGGGTTTTCTCTCTAGTATTCAACAAATACACTCTCTTTACAATTACGAAGATGGATTTTGTCTTGCGACGAGGAAGAAAACTAGAGCAAATGCAAAGGGTCAAGTTAGTGGTCGCGATGATATTACTCTGTCAGTCTCTCAAAACAAACGGAAGCTAATCGATGAAGAATCATAAAATGAGTATATGGCGGTTCAGATTGAGACTGGTGATGAAGGCTCGGGTATACTCAGGAATACTCCTGATGGAAAAAGGCTCAAGGTCGAAGGCTCAATCTCTAAATATCTCGCCATACGAAAGGTCATAGATGGTAAACTTGTTTTTGAATATCTTTTTAAGTCATGTGGATTGATTGAGATATTTTCTGATTTAGGGTTTCATTCATTTTTGTCAAAATGCCTAAGTTTTGTTACCCAAATTTGTTCAAAGCCTTTTATTCGAATTTGCATGTTGATCAATATGGTCATTATGTTTATGTTGTGTCTAATGTGAGAATCACTTTGTCTCCGTTATTTATGAGTGCTATTCTTAAAATCCAAAACCCGTATTCTTTATATATTCATAACAAGAGAGGTCCCACAAATTTAGAGGGTTTTTCCGCTATGGATCAATTAAAATTGATAACTGGTGATTCAAATATTGAGTTATTTGTTCCTCCTTCTACCTCACAAGTAATCCCTATGGCTCATTTGTTGTTCCAACTTTGTATTGAAAATATATGTCCTAGGTTAGGAACAAGGTCCAGTTTCTCTGCTTAAGATGTGTCGGTTGTGGCTATGATTGTATCTAGTAGAAAGTTTGATTTGGATGATTTAATCTTAAAAAATATGCTTGATATGTAGTGTGCAAAAGCTGGAACTGGTTTACCAAATGGTTTATTATTGACAAAAGTGTTCAAGTGGTATGGAGTTGAGTTAAGGGACAAGGATTTTGTTCTTGTTACTGATTTGTTTGATTTGAAGACGCTCACTCAATCTAATTTAAATTTTGATAAGGATGGACAATTGATCCACATTGAATCTGTTGTTGTTGGTTTTGCTGAGGGTGAGGATAGTTCATATACCGCCATGTAAATGCTGGAGTTTATGAAGGAGATGAAAGCAGGGTAGGAAAAGATTCTTAAGATTGTTGAAGTTGTTGACCAATGGCTGAGGGAGCTTGTGGCTAGAATAGGGACTTCTGCATCTGGTCCTTCTGATGGCCTTAGCACTCATACTCTCAGATCATGTGATATTGATGACATGGAGGATGTTGTTGCAGCTCTTCTCAAGAAGGAACAAACAAAGGAGTCCACTGCTGACAAGGACAACAAGGATGAACTTGAGAAGACTGATGCCAGACTCAAGTTTGATGAACTTTTAATGATTACGGGGGGTACTTAGGAAAGTACAGTACTTAATTTAAGTTAATTTAATATGAATTTGATGTTTTGTTAAGTACTTGGGTTTTTGAACTAAGTGATTAAGTTCACTTTTTATGTGTGTTTAAATTTGGTTATTTATGAATTGATGATTTACACCATAAATGTTATCTGGTTTGATTTGGATGATTGGTTGTGTTTTAATATATTATTTGTCTATCTTAAGTCATTATGTATATGTTTAATACTTAAGATATAATTGTGTTTTAGATAATTGTGAACATGTGATATATGATTTAGGGGAAATATCATATACTTTCCTAAAGGTTGTGTAATCATCGAAAAGAGCAAGATTGATACCCTTATGATTTTGATGATCACAATATTAATTAGCTTACAGCTTATCTTAATGATATATTAACAAGACAACTTATCTTAATGATATATTAACAAGTTGATTATGATTTATACAACTATTACTAACTTTGTCTTGCAGAAGTTAAATATTAATCTATTAGCAAGCTAACAAAATTTTGACAGGCTTATCAGCGAACTTATAGTTACAGCCGGAAGTTGTTTAGGATAAATCAGAATTGCGGTTTACAAGGAGATTAAATAGGAATAAGTTTTTGTAAGGATTCTATGATATATCTAATGTGTTTATATATATTAGAGCTCCTCAAATGTTCAAACTCTTTTATCCAAACCATTTCCTATTTTCCATTAAGTTGTTTATAAACGTTTTCTTATCTAAACAACTTACTTCAAGATTAGTATTTATGTAAACTAAAAATAGACGTTTTAAAATCATTTTTAATCTATCTTATATTTAGTTTAAACGTGTTTTGGGTTATCTTAACATTTGAATTAAAACAAATTAAACGTGAGACTTGGTCAAGATCGGAAATGGTATTAATCTATAAATACTTAATCTATAAATACTTTTAGGTATACATTCTTTTGAGGGGATCCACGAAGGTGTAAATATTTGTTGCTGAATAGTAGAGCTTGGATAACAATGCTTCAGGGAAGTTATATTGTTAGAGACGGCTATACGGATTTGTATAGGGCTTAGAGGACAATTTACTCAAGGGAACAGATGTTATCAGCAAGCTGCTATCAGGAACAAGGGATAAAAGGAGATATATTATTGAATCTTGTAATCATATCATTTCAGTGATTAATAATATATTCTCTTGCCAAGTTAGTTAGGGATCATGACGTAGACCATTAGAGGTCAAACCTGGCTAAAACTCTCTGTGTTATTTACTTGTTGTTATTTATTTTCTGCATTATATATCGAGTGTCAACTTGCTCACAGCATATCGGAATTAACAGCAAGCTTTCCGACAGTTTAATAAATATTCGGTAATTTGTTAAAATTGATATTAGTTAGCTATAACACCTATTCATCCCCTTTAGGCAGGCGTAGAATTTCAAATATCTTTTGCAATGAAATGTAACTTTTTTTAGGGATTTTGTTGGTAATTAAGTGAAATTGTGCGCTTCAAGTTCCATTTAATTTATTCTTATACAATCAAAGATAATTTTAAATTACTAATTTTTAAATTTGTATTTGTGGTAAATTTTGGTTGATTTAAACTCCAAATATGGTTGTAAAAGATGTTTTTTTTGAAAGTAACCAAATTTCATTAAGAACAAGAATCCAATATAATAGTCTCCACCAAATGAATAGGGGGAGATGTAAAAATATGATGGTAATAAACTAAACAGGTTATTCTAGCAAGCTCATGTGCTACCCTATTAGCTCGATTCCTGACAAAATGAATGGAAGTCCGTACTAGTTCACTAAGATCTCGTCGACATTGCTCAAGAACTTCCCCCACTTCAAGTAGATTGATACCTGACCCTTTGATGCCATGCACCACCATTAAAGAGTCTGTTTCAAGTTCAATTTTGCAAGTCTGCATCTGCAAATTTTTAATCCATGACAGTGCTTCTCGAACACCTATCGCCTCCGCTTCAAACACTGATGTTGGTGCTCTAAAACAGCTCGCACGTCCAAGCAAGAAAGTCTTCTGATGATCTCTTAACACCATTCCCACTGTGAAGTTTGCCCAGGGCCGGCCCTTGGGTAAGGCGACCAAGGCGGTCACCTAGGGCACCACCGCGCACAGGGGCACCAAAATATTTCAATAACATATGTATATAGGTGTATTTATTTTTTATATTTTTTTTTATATTTTAAAATACAAATTTTAATTAGAATACATTAACATATATGTGATTGGGGGACATATTAAAATTTTAAAATATATTATTATCTTTGTGATAACTTTATTTTAAAATTAAAATATAATTTACTTTAATTTACTTTAAAAATATAATTAATAAATTTATTTAATAAACAAAACAAAGTAAAAATGTGAAAGGTTCGGAGAAATTGAGTTTTTGGACTATGCGCGTCTATACCCATTACCCCAGATGGCCAGATGAAGTCATATAACAAAAGTACAAAACCCTCTCCTTCCCTCTGCTTAGCTACCGAATAAAATACAGAACACAGATTGTTCTCTGTTCATTCTGAAGATCAATTATCAAAACACTGGAAGTCATCGACTCATCGTGAAGATCGGATCATCTGTGCTTTGCAATTCAGCAATTATAACATAGGTATGGTTTAAATATTTCTATTCTAATTACTTTTTTAATAATATTGTAATTTACTATTTGTTTATTATTATTTTTCAATTTAAGGATTTGATGTGAATAATTAGAGAATAATTGAGATTTGTTTTTGTAAAAAGTAGTATATCATTTGTGATTTACTGATTTGGGATTGGTGACTAAAATTAATTGCATTATTTTGTTTGATGACTAGATAATTTGAAAATGAAGCGTAACCAGTTATCGGGGCATCAAAAAAGGCAAAAGAAATTGAAAGCGGCGGAAGCAGAGAAATTGCAAATGGGCTCTCTTGACAAGTTTTTTGAGAAAAAAATAACTAATAGTGGTGATATTGGGGTTCCTATTGAGAATATAGATATTAGAAAAGAATCTGAGAATGAAGCTACATAAGGTGTTTTTCAACTCAAAGAACGGTTTAAACAGTTTCAAGATTATAAGGAAAAATTTGGGTTTTTATTTAACCTGAAGAAGCATTTATCTGGTGATGATGAGGGGTTAAAATCCTGTTGCATGAAGCTTGAGGGATTTCTTAGACATGATATGCGATATGATATTGTTGGCGCAGAGTTGTTTAACGAGTTACTAGTGCTTCGAATGGTAATACCCGATGAGATAACAAAGGCAATAAATGTGCTTAATTATTTAAGTTCTAGAATCTTCCTCAGCTCCTCTTCCCTAGCTGTCGACAGCTTGTCCAACAACCAAACCGTGACATCTTCGATATCCTGCATATCATAATCAAGGCCTACATGATTCCAACACTGTACAGCAAATTGACAATCAAAAAACACGTGTAAAAGGTGTTCAGTATCGGTATTGCACAAGGGACATATTACGGGTAGCTGAACTCCTCTCGACCTCAACTTCCAGCGAGTTGGTAAAATATTTCGACAAAACCTCCATATGAAAATCTTCATTTGTGAGGGACGAGCAAATTCCATAGTTTCTGCCAACCTCGACTCTGTTGAAAGTTGTGACTACCACTTGCCTGCTTCTGCCAAAACCTGTAACCCTCCTTAGCAGAGTAAATACCTGTTGTTGATGGAGACCACACTAATCTATCCCTCTTACTTCTTTGAGGGATGGGAATAGAGAGAATAGCTTGAGCATCCTCAGCCACAAAATTTTCTCAGTAATAAGAGGGACATTCCACCTCAGAGTATCTTACTCGATATAAGTAGACAAGACACTACCTCATTCCTCCCCTCATATATGTGGCTGTTTTTAACACAGAAATCCGCTTTTACTCGAAGCCATGGATCCTTAGTTGCAACAATACTTTCTCCATCTCCCATGATCCATCTGAAACCTTTTGTGAGTTCCGATTTGCTGTCATAATTCCTTGCCAGATAAAACTTGGGTTCTGACCTTTGTTAGCATTCAGCATATGCGTATTCGAGAAATAGCGCGCCTTGTAAACTCTAGAGACCAACGAATGGGGGTTGTTTATAAAGTTCCAGCAGTGTTTTCCAAGAAGTGCGATATTGAAACCATAGAGGTCTCGAAAACCAATACCTCCCTTCATTTTAGACATACACATGTTGCCCCACGATAACCAATTAAGTCCACGGTTGGACCTCGAATCAGAACGCCACCAGTAACTATTAAACATAATTTCTAACTCCTGACAGAGTGTTCTTGGCATCAAGAAGCAAGCCATACTATACGCGGGAATTGTCTGCAGAACATTTTTCACTAATATAGTCTTCTGTGGCTTGCCGTGCTCCCGCTAAAAGAATAAACACCATTAGATTAATTAAATCAACAGTCAAGATTTCATCTTGTTATTACTAAATTACTCCTTATAAAACATCACCATAAAATTTAAGCAAAGAGTTGTTTCAACAACGGTACTCTTAAGCTCTTATTCGTTGGTAAATTTTAACAATGATCGATTTATATATATATATATATATATAGCCGTCAATTTTCTTTATAGCTGTTAACCTCGGTGTC
This sequence comes from Apium graveolens, assembly GCF_009905375.1. Classification (NCBI taxonomy): domain Eukaryota; kingdom Viridiplantae; phylum Streptophyta; class Magnoliopsida; order Apiales; family Apiaceae; genus Apium; species Apium graveolens. The sequence goes on from NC_133657.1 coordinate 174,260,562, forward strand.
ATAATTATTTTGTTGTTAGTTTGTTATTTTGTTTGTATCTGTTTTAAGTTATTCTCTGGTTCTGCTATATTGATTTATATGTACTGTTGCGTTAAATTTTTACATGTTTTACTTGTGATGTTATTAATATACAAATTTACAAGCGATGACTGGTGATGTGCCGAAAAAGGAAATATTATGCTAGGAGAGCCAAGGCAGCCAATGCTACCCTATAGGGATTGTGATATAGATGGTAGTCCTAAAAGGAGGAGTCTTGGTTGTCGAAGAAAGCTAGTAGTTGGTGATTCTGAATTATCGCATATTGATAATACAGATAGGATCAGCAATCCACCCTATGGTTGATTCCTACTTGTTTGTTTGATTGTGCGGAATTGACACATTTAAAGCTCAATGCATGGATATTAAATCCACCCTATAAATTTACAAGTGTCAGCAATCTGACATGGGTTAAACTCATTAATATTTCCTTTAACTCTGACATTTCATTTGGGACTCAACTAACATATCTGAACTTAGAACTCTGAACAGGGATTGAACATCTGGCCTGCCAATTTGCTAAGGGTAACAGTCTCACAAATTTGTGCATCAGTGCGAGTGAACAAATTGATTGGCGATGGTTCAAATGCACTAAACTGCAATTCTTTGGTCTGGAATTGAGCCCTGTTGCAAAGTCCAACATGAAAAAAAAAAACAATCAATTTGTTCAAGCTCCTAAACGATATACCTAGTCTCTATGGTCTATACATAAGTGGTTTCACTCTCGAGGTAAATGTTAAGGCTTGTTTGCATGGTAGTGCATTTCTTCTTTAAAAGTATATACAACTTGTATAATACAAGGGAATATAATGTGATGTATGTGGCTTAGGTCTTACCACAGTAATATTTTATATACATGTAGGTTCTGGGACCAGATCTTACTGCAATGAAGGGTCTTGCACCGAAAATTGAGAATTTGAGAGTTTTGATGTTAAACCAGCATGGATCATGTAATTTGCGCCAGATCTCAAAGTCCCTTAACTTGATCAGATATTTAACCAACTTGCTGTGTCTTGACATTATTTTGGTGAGAACCAAAACTTGTATTATAAAAATTAAAATATTGTTTTGTAAATGTGAGTATATTCCTTTTTAATGTGTAATATTAACATTAAGCACTTAATCAATGTTTCTTGTACTTAGGAAGTTGAAGTGAAGAGTGTAAATCAAGTTGAATTAACAAGCAACTGGGAATCACTAGATTGGAAGGACATGTCACTAGGACAACTTCAGACAGTAAAAATGTACGGCGTGGTGGGTTCTAACTATGTCTTCGATTTCATAAAGGTTGTGCTTGCATCTTCCCTGTCAGAGTGATGTCACTATGCTGCACCGGTGAAGCTTTTGATCCAATTGAAAAGTTGAAAATCAAACAAGAGTTGCAAAATTGCCTAGAAGATTGGTAGCAGCACAAATTAATTGCATTAAGTTACGATGGAGCAAATGCAAAGGGATATAATAAGGGAACTGCACCCTCCAAGGCCTTAGTTTTAGGTACAGGCAATTTGATATTCGAAAAAAGTTTCAGAAAGTTGATTGAACAAGCAAGAAAACGAATTTGTGCCTGGAATTTTGAACACAGGAACTTGTTTGATTTGATGCAAGATTATACTTGTTTGACTTGATTCAAGATTATAATTTTAAATTTATATTAAATCGGACTCAATTGCTTCAGTCAGTTAGCAAGTCCAATTTTATACTACAAAGGAATATGACGAAATCATTAATTAACTACACTCAGATGATTGCGTTGGTTTAGTAACAGGAATGATTTGTGTATAGCTTCTGATCTTGGCCTTATCAGCAGCTACTTCTGAAAAGATTATTTACACTACAAGAACACAGCCATATTTGGCTGAGTATATAACCAAAGGCCTCCTCAACTTTGTCCGTAGTGCCTGACCGCCTTTTACATCTGAAAAGATTATGTGCTGAACGAGACAATTAAAAGGCAAACCCATGTTCTTCGCCACTTTGGGCAATATGAGTTCAACCTGTTGATCTCAGACGCAAACTGTTCTGGAACTGCAGAGTCCCACAGGACTCGTGGATTTTGAGAAGTATTCTGCGACCAAGAAGCCTAGCTTTTCCACACTTTCTTTTTACCTTGGGATGGGCACTTGGCCTATATGGACTAGGGTAACTACTTGAGTTCAGCCTCTAAGGTGTAATGTGCCAACGCAATCTGGCATACACTATCCATTCCACGACTTGCCTTAATCTCTTGGATTGCTTCTCAATCGAGATTACCTACTATGGATAGGCTTCCTACATGTGGAATCCAAAATTTCTTGCAGTGTACTCTGGATTGCCTGTTTGTTGTTGTCTTACCTCCTTGATCCTGATAATTTTAGAGTGGACTAGAGCCAGTCCTGTATGTAGATCAGATTCTTAAGATTCTCTTTATGGCCGTTATATAATATTAGAACATTGTTCGCCAAGAGAAAGAGGGAGAGTTTTCCTTTGCCTCCAAGAACGGTTCTTCTGCAAATATCTCAACTTCAAAATACAAGGCTAGATTGAGAAGTTGTGCAGGAGATATATTCAATAAAGTTACAGATAGACCTCACGGTGAAATATAGTAATATAATACGTGCTTCAAGGTTCAAGCTATTGAAAGAACAGAGTTGTGATAATAATTAACAGCTTATATTGCAATTTTTAGGAGCTGGGAAACATCTTCACAACACTTATTTTTCCTCTTTTTGGCACTAGATAATACATTGCTTTGAACAAGTGTTATTTGAACTCCATAAGCCAGCCCTCTGGATTTACATGTTGTAGTTTCAAAATATATTTTCTCACTTGTGTTGAATGTTTATTTCCAATACAGTGGCATCGAATTTATGATCTTCAATCATCCCCGTGAAAACTTGAGTACCTGGGGTCACTCAGAAGTGCGTTCTCTATCTCTATATAAGTTGTCCTGTGTCTGCTATTGTAGCAAAGACAAGAGTTGTAAGGAATGACTGGCTAGTGCAACTGTATATTTTTGATATTGTTTAGTTTATAATCCACTAATGTTACTCAATTGAATTGGAAAAACTTATAGAAAAAAAAATTAGGAATCGTACAAGCAGTTTTTACTCTTGGAGTAAGAGAACTTATTCCATCCTCACAAACATATTAGGAATACATGGGACGGAGGAGGGAGATCTAAAAAACCTTAGGTAGTGAGACCATAACCATAAGGGAAGAGTGGATCATAATGTGAATCCCCAACGTTCATTGGAAGCTGCTCAACTTTCCTGAACCAGGTCCGTGAAGACTTGGCACTGAATGCATAATCGCCATATAGAACATCCGCCACACCTTGCCCTTCGGATCCTGGTAGCCATGCTGCGACAAGAGCGTCCATTTGTGAAAGGTAAGGCTCAACTACCAAAGGTCTGCCTGAGATCAATACAACCACACATTTACATTGATGCAGACGTTGTTGATTGCGCTTATACCATTTGCAGGAATGGTTAAGTTAAATTGTCTCCATCACTTTCTGCAGATGGTGGTTCTCCAACAGCAACAATAGCATAAGAATAGTTGTTCAATTTAACGTATTCAGGATCAGGGTCCTCAATATAATCCACCTCTGTTGTCGGATCAATTGTGGCCATTACAGCGTTTAGTATTGTCGTTCCTGTGCATCAAATATAATTAAACTTGGGACATTAAACAACAAAACAATATATTTGACTACAAAGAGGATGGTTATGATCAATACCATCGGTTGCATTGTTGCCGCTAACTCCCTGCCACTCAATAGTCCAGCCACCGCATTGGTATCCTAAATTATTAGCATGACTACCAGCAACTAGAATTCTGTTAGACTTTTTAGGCAGTGGAAGTAAAGGTGTATCAGCGGCTTTTCCATTCTTCAAAAGCACAAGTGATTTCCTCACAGCTTCTCTTGCCAATTCTCTGTGCTCCTGTAGTTGGCCAAACAAGTTGTTAAATTAACTAACAAAATCAATTATAGTTTGATTCTGAAAAATGTGAACAACTAACCTTGCAACCGAGATACTTGACATAGCTTAGATCTGCTATTGGATTTTCGAAGAGACCCATGGTAAACTTGACCCTCAAAATTCTTTTGACAGCATCATCAATTCGGTCCATAGGAATGATATTGTTTTTCACCAAGTAGCTCATATCATTGAAAAACTCCGTATAGTTTATGGGAATCATGATCTAAATAAACTTTCCAGGTTAGTTACAAAAATCTGTATATAAATGAAATAAGATAAAATAGCTACTAGCTCTACAGGAATCTTCACAGTACGAGTAAACAGTAACAGTATAGGTTAACAAAGCTAATGGCTAACCATGTCAACTCCCGCTTGAACTGATCGCCGAAGTTCATCAGTGTAGTTATGGTGGACTGGGTAATCAATCTTATCAACACCCTTCCAATCTGATATAATAAAACCCTGCACCAGTTACTCGCAAATTAGCACTAGTCATGTAATGTAATAGTCTGAAGTGGACCGTATGTACAGAAATACTTACTCTGAACCTGAGGGTGCCCTTGAGAAAAGTAGTGAGCAGATCGTGATTAGCATGCATCTTAACTCCATTTAAGCTGGAATAAGAAGCCATGACTGTGGAGACACCTTTTATGATCGCAGAGTAGTAGCCAGGCATATGAATTGTGAGCAGGTCATGCCAATCTACCACTGTGTTGTTTTCATTGATTCCTTTATGTGTGCCTCCATCTCCAACGAAGTGCTTTGCACACGCCATAACCTTATCTCTTTTTTTTTTAATTGTTACAAAACAAGTTAAGAATGTAATTAGAACCCGGGAGTTGCACTAAGCAATACCAATGTTTTATAGTTCTTTATTACTTACTTTCCAGCAACGAAAGGTACACCAAGTTCGTGATTTGCAGGAATTTGGCCTTGTAAACCACGAACAAGTTCAGTCATTTCTTGCACAATTTCTGGATTCTCACTGTAGCTCTCGTAGCACCTTCCCCATCTCGGATCTCTGCAAACCTGTTTAAATATTCGGAGATGTATAAATTAATTTGTCACAACAAAGGAATTAATGAAATAGATTCTTTATATAGTAGCATGATCATTTGACAACAAAAATACGAATTCTACCAAAGCTAGAGCTTGAGCAACCTAAGGTTATAGATAATTTCCATATTATATAAAGAAGTACAGGTAACATGTTTACATACCGCTATACATGGAGCAAAAGCATAGGGAATGCCAGTCGCTCTCATTTCAAGAGCGGTTGCACTACCTATTCTCCTAACAAGATCCGGATCCCTGCATAATCACAACATACATTTAACATGCCTTCAAACCTCAACATATGACTCCTAACAACAGCATTGCATTGTATTTGGTATTACATTAATTCTATTGATACTTGCCTGGTTGAGCCGAGGCCTACATTGTGAGGGAAAATGGTGGCCTTATAAACATTGTTGTTGCCATGAACAGCATCAATCCCATAAAACATTGGAATCCCAAGTCTGGTTTCCAGACAAGCTTTCTGATACTGGTTAACCATATTAATCCAATCCTCTGCAGATGCCTGCATACGTGGCACGCTACCTCCACCACTGAGTATGCTTCCAAGGGAGAAATTAGAGAAACTTCTCATCATCTCAACCGTAAGATTTCTGCGATCTATCTGAGCCATCTGACCGATCTTCTCTTCTACTGTCATTCTACCGACAAGATCCATAACTCGAACATTTACAGGCTTACTTGGATCCTTGTAAGCCATGTATTCTTGAGATTCCCCATACATGACACGCATAATAGTAAGAGCAGCAGGAGTCCCACTGCAGGGATTAATTTACTTGACCTCATGGCCCTGTGAATTACTTCTTTATTATCTGTGTTGTCAAAAACAGATCAATTACGTACCCAATTAGTAAACCCAAGAAAAGCAGTAGAGATAGTTCTATAAACAGCTACATTCGTGATTAATGTGAACCTACAAAAATTATGTATTTATAATCGAGCACGTATAAGATTCATAATAGAAATTGAAAGGTAAGGTTTAGTTTGTACTACATATGAACAATTACTAGCATATAAGATTTATCACGTGAAACTTCATCAATCCCGTGTAACCTATTAGACTCAGTCTCGTTAATAATTGTACTCCTCCAAATAAATTCTAGGTATTAGACAATGAGCCAAGAACAAATCCCACGAATGAACTCAAACAACATTAAAATAGCAGATATATTTTAATTTTCATGCATGCACATTACACAGAATTTACAGTGAAATATAATTACCCAAGCGGTAGATGGAACTGTAAAGAGGGAAGTAAGAAGAGTTAAACTAACTAAAGAAGAGAGTGAAGTGGAGCAGAGAGATAAGTACATGCTAAATAGAGTTCAAAGGAGAGATTTGTGGATCGGTTGGACTAATTGGATAAGTATTAGGATTCTTGTAAATTAAAACTTGGTATTACCAAGTAAACCGGTTTTTTTGTTTTGACTGTTTAAGTTCAAAAAGAAAAAATGACAAAAATAGCTGATTTTTGAAAAAATTTAACAAAAATAGCTATTCTAAAAAAAATGGCCAATTTTGGCCGATTGAATACTCCACTGTCAGTTGGGTATCCCAATTTGTATAAGATACTCCACTGATAGTTGAGTATCTTATATAAATTGGATACTCCACTACCAGTTGGGTATCTTATATAAACTAGATACTCCACTGATAGTTGGGTATCTCATCGGCCAAAGTTGGCCAACTTTTCAGAAATTGGTTATTTTTGTCAATTTTGTGTAAAAATAGGCTAAATTTGTCCTTCACCCGTTCAAAAAAGGTAGTCACTTAAAAAAAAATTATTTCTTTTTTGCTTATACATTTGAGATATAATATTATGTTTATTTCGCCACCTCATTATCATATTAGTAATTAATAATTATTTTTCTTAATAAGCGAAATCGCTTATACATGTATTAATTTTGGTTTTATCAATTTTTGGTACCACTAATTTTTGATTTCACTTATTTATTCATGTATATATTATAATTCTATTATTTTATTTTTATTATCTTATACTTTATACTTATACGTGTCTTGTAATTCTATTAAATTTGATTTATTTTTGTTATTTTATACTTCTACATGTGATTCTCTATTAAGTTTAGTTTTGTTTTTGTTTCACCATTTTAGCTTTAACCCGTGTGTTTGTAATTCTCTTATATATTGTTAATTCAATATATCATACATTTTTGGTTTCATCAACATTTGATTTCACCCATTTTGAATTTATTACAACTCTAAATGTATATAATTTTTATTCTTCATATACTTCTATGTGACTTATAATATTATATGTATTATTTTACCCGTTATATTTTCCATATGACTCAATAATATATTTTAATTAAATAATAAAATTTTTGAAATCGTATTATAATTATAATATTTATATTATAGTCATAACACAAATATCGTACTCAATGGTTTAGGTTGGGTTTTTGAGTAAAAATTAAAAATTTTGATATGACACTTGTACAACTATAATTTTTAAAAATTATTTAAATACAGATTATCAACTAGTCTATGTATAATTAGGTTAAAAAGTTAAGTCACCATAATTATAAAATGAATTCTAGGTTAAAAATAAAACACGAGAAAAATTGTAAAAGTATTGAGTTATTAAAATTATCTAAGAACAATAGTTAATGAAACTTGATTAATAAATTATATTACATTAGAATCTCCATAAATCAATATTCTTGGGATAAAAATATATATATATATATAGAGAGAGAGATTATTTATTTATCGATTAATAAATATTTTAATTTTTATTAATAAATTCATTTAAATATAATTTTTAAATTTTTTAATAGTTTCTTTACTATATTTGATATTTAAATGTACCTAAAATTTATTATGGTTATAATAATATATATTTGGTATTTAATTACATTCATTTTTTAAAATTATAAATTAGTTTAGTGCATGTATGCATAAAACTAATAATAGTACAAATTAGGTGTAGTACATAGTACTTGAGAAAACAGGTTCAACATGCGTAGAATATTGAAAGGTACAAACAAAGTCAATCAGCTATGTATTTAAAATATTTTAATATCACAATCATAAATCTATATTATCTTAAAGGCTACTAATACCCATTTAGAATTTACCCACTAAATTTACCCATAAATTTACCCATGACCCATAATTCATTTTATTTTTTAACACATAAAACTTTATATTATACACATATCCATGAATCTTTCACATTTAAATCCATTATAACCATTTAGAAACTAACATAATATACACCTAACCCACTCCCTGATTGTAGCAACTGAATAGTACGTTTGAATTTTTTTGAATTATTCTCTCTCAGAACTGCTGCATAACTCCAGCCTCCTATGATCTTCTCATTCGTTCCATGCTCCGTCGACTACGTCTACAATCACGATATCATTATCCATACATATCTCTGTGAATCTGTATTATTTACACACACATATATATATATATATGCCTATCCATGTATTTGATTCTTTATTTGTATGATCCTCGTAATTTTGAATTGTATTTTTGCAGATGATTACCGATGACTGCCTCTGAAAAGCGGGTAATCATTGTATTTCATTAATGATTCAAAAGTATGCCTATGTTTTCATTAATGTTTCGATTATGTAAAAACTTAGGTTTGCACTCCAACTGTTTGATTGTGATTCTAAATAATTCTGTTTTGTTATTTTTGTTGTTTTCTTAAAGAATGGTTTTTAAAATGAAGGATGAGAAAGTGTAAATTAATTATCTTATGTATGTTTGTATTTTCCATCTATCTAGAGATAATTACTTGGTTTTTTTATTGTTTCAACTAATTTGTTCTCAATGTTATTATAGATTATAGTCTAACCAAAAGATGATTTTTCGTGTTTTAGTAAGCAGGTGATTATTAGAGTTTGTCGAAATTAGGTTGAGTTTAATTATTTGATTATTAATTGTGTATATGTAAATGTTGTCTTACGATGTTGCCTCATTTTCATAATTTGATTTTAGGAACAACTATATTTTTGTATTCGTAGGTTTTAGCTAAAAGTTAAAGTTTGATGAAACTGATGATTTGTTTATTTTGTTGTGGACCTCAATTGTTGTTTTGATAATGTGATTTTGTAAGCATCCACTGAGGTTGCATTTGCGAAGAAAAAATGGTTGACGCTTATTGACTTTGACATTGGAAAACCTTTTGGAAGAGGAAAGTTTGGGCATGTGTATCTATTGAGGGAAAGAGGGTCAGTCCTTTTTCAATCTTTATATTCTTGAATTTAGGTTATTTTCGTATAAGCATTTGGATTCATATACATGATCTCCATCTAATTTCCCACCATATGTTGTCTTTTTGTTTTGTAAAAAACTAAATATTAGTTTTTGATGATTGTGTGGTGATTGGAAAGTATATGCACAATGAATTGCCCTGATGGAGCATCAGCTACGCCACAAAGAAGGTATCCAAAACTATCACGGCACCCTAATATTCTAAGACTTTATGGATATATCTATGATCAGATACTCAAAATAGTTAGCTCAATACATCAACAAAAATTGATCAAGCAAGAATATAACAATAATTTTTTTGAGGAGGTTTTTTACAACCTTCCAAGAATTTAATTTTTTATTAGGTTCCAGATTAAACATTTAGCATCTGTGTTTATTCCTTTCATTTTTATTAGAGTTCAGCAGGTTGGATGATGTTTGTATATATTATTGTATTTATCATTTTATGTTGACATATGTAAGCTATGTATTTGGACAGTGAATTTTGATGTATGAATGGACATGGCTCAGCAAAGGTATGCAGCAAAATTCTTTTATTTCAGGTTCTGTGGGATTTTCGCATAGCAGTGCTAAATCACCAGATCAGCAGTGCTAGGATTGGCTCAGCAAAGTATGCATCAAAATTCTTTTATTATGATTTGATTTTATACTCATCATGAAAATCAAACCAGTGGTGCAATTATCTGCAGCGGTGGAGGACACACAATGCGAACTTCAGGTCACTACTTTCATTTTTGTAGATTCTTCTTATAAAAATCGAATCAAGTTTTCTCACCTTCCCATCACGTCACCCTAATATTCTAAGGACTTTATATATATCTATGACCAGGTACTCAAAAATAGTTAGCTCAATACATCAACAAAAATTGATCAAGTGAGAATATAACATCAAATGTTTTTTTTGAGGAAGTATTTTACAACCTTGCAAGAATTTTTTTTTATTAGAATTCAGATTAAACATTTTCCATATGTATTTATTTTCTTTCATTGTTATTAGAGTTCAGCGGGTTTGGACAATGTTTATATATGCTATTGTATTTATCATATTATGTTGACATATCTAGGCTATGTATTTTGGACAGTGAATTTTGATGTATGAATGGCAATGGCTCAGCAAAGTATGCAGCAAAATTATTTTACTTCTTTTATTTCAGGTTCTGTAGGATTGTCGCGTAGCAATGCTAGATCAGCGAATCAGTAGTGCCAGGATTGGCTCAGCAAAGTATGCAACAATTTTTTTTATTATGTTTTGATTTTAGACTCATCAAGAATATCAAACCAGTGGTACAATTATCTGCAATGGTGGAGGACACACAATGCAAACTTCAGGTAACTACTACATTTTTTGTAGATTCTGCTTTTAAAAACCGAATCAAGTTTTCTCACCCTTCTAGAGGACATGTCACTAGCAGTTTCTAAAGCACTATTGTGGACATGTTCTATGTTGAAATGGAGGTTCCATATCAGTACTTGTTAATCCGGTATATTACAAAACTTGTCCCGGTGAAGAATCTTGAAAAGACCCCTCACTTCATGATTTCTATGTATTTTTCTGGTATTTTTTAATGCCTTTGACTCTATATTCTTATTATTTAGAGGGATTAAAGTTTTCGAAGACATGTATCTTTAATTTTTAGCTTCATGACTACGTGATATTTTATTATTTTTGTGTAGAATAGACACTTTGAAGAGCATTTCCCCTTATATGGACAACGGGGATTGCAAGAGCTCGAGAAAAATGATGTGAGATTTGAAGAGAAAATTTATACTGTTGCAACCATCCAGTTATATACCCGCACATTGCGTGTATTATTTGAATGTTACAATACGTTAACTCTATTTTGTCATATTTTCTTCAGAATATTTAAATTTTAAGAAAGTTGATTATTGAATGCAATGTAGCTTTGTCATGATATTTTTATTAAAATCTTGAAATTATTCATTTTCATAATGATTATCAAAGAAATTTTTTATTATATATGCCGACTATAGAAACAAAGTATATGATGCCTAATTCTATGTGGTCTAACTCCTCTAATAAATGCAGAATCCCTCAGATCCAGGTAAATGTCCTTTTGTACTATTAATTATTTTAAGTAACACATGTTTTCTTAGTTTCTGTTTTTATTTGATTTTGAAGATAATATGTAAAATACATTTTGATGTTAGAATACGTGCATGTGAAAATGAGAACAATCTAACACCTTCATCCTCTTCCTACTCAGGTTTGTATTGCACGTGCACCGTTATATCGACAACTTCCAAGATGGGTGATGGACAATTTGTTGATGTTGTATCAGTTGAAAATTATAAAGTTTGTCTACAATCACCCAGGTACATAGAAGGACAAAGCAATATTACATGAGATGTTTCACATATAATAATTTCTTTCACTATTTGACATGTCAGATAGATGTAATTCATGCATGAACATGAGCATTGTTACATGGAATACATTTTAAGATTTGGACCCCCAGAAACAGGAGATGTGATTGCTCGTATTACTAAAGGTGATACATAAGATGTTGGCAGAGCAATAGTTGCTGGCTCGAAGAACTACTTCTGCAAAACTATATTCTTGCCAATAAATCGCAGCTTAGGCAGATCACATTTTCAGTCTTACTATTTCTGATGGGTCATATCATGTTCATAACATTTTTCTTTTCATTATTATATATGGCAATGTATAGCCCGTTTAAAGGAGTTTATCTTTTAGAGGAATTAAAAGTAAAAGAAAATATGCCTGAGGAACCTTTATCGAAAGGGGTTTCTACAGAAGCGTTAAAATTGTTGAATCAAAGAACAATCTAGCATTAGTGTGCAAACTCCAAAGACTCTTATGTTGGTCAACTCATATATTAACACTTAAAGTAAGATCAAGTGATAAATGTGGACTAAATGCACCTTCTCAGCTTACCTGTATAATTAATGATGGTGTGCAGTCATCATTGGATCATAATTATCGGTGTTTTCGTAGAAAAACTAAAGTATAATTCATTTTGTTATAAAATTTAATGTTTCATGTCTTTAACAATAATAACTTATTATGTTTATCTTATTGATTACATATTTGATCTTATTAATTTTAAAGGTAAAATAATTTCTTTTCTTAATTATTTTTCATTTGTTGGTAAGAAATTTAGAAATTATAAACTTTGGAGGAATCGAGGGGAGACATAGTAGGTTGTATATGGGTTATTATTTTAATTCAAAGTATGAAGTTTTGTAACCAAGTCCAAATGAGCTGCCTGATGATCTAAATTCTTACATGCCTGACCTGATTTTTTTATCATATTTTAATGTAGGCTTAGATTAGGGTACTGGGATTAAAAAGCAGTGTTTTGATATTGTCGTGAGGTGCTGGTTTGAAGCATTCTATAACTCAGGTGGTACTAATGATTTAAGGTAATTCATTTTTGCAAGGGGTCTTAACATGATTTTTTTTGATCATATGGATTCTAACTGAACATAAATACGATCATGTCTATAAATATTTTTATGTAGAATGTGTTGGATTTTAATCGCAGCGGAAGCATGTAAAAGCACTTTTACACATATAAAATCCAAATAAAAGCATATAAATCGTGATTAAAACATAGGGATCGATTACTAACCTTTAATATGTGATCCAAAAGCAACGATCGGAGATCCTTAGCAACTGCTCCTCAAACGTGAAGCACTCCACCGGTATCCACCAAGAAATGATGTTAAGGAGGAGGATGAGGTGGAGAGAATAAGGTTTTATAAAATTTTGGGGTTCCATAAAAATAGGGTTTATAATAGTATATTTATAGGCAAAATTTTCAGCTGAAATTTTCCCATAAAATATTATTATTATTACCCCATTTATTATTCTTATTAATAATTAAAACACCTTTTAATTATTAATCCTTTTTGTAAACACTTTAGAAATAATTCTCTCTCTTGATTTAATTTCCAAAAATTAAATCCTTAATTAATAATATTAAGAACTTTTCTTAATAATTTATAATCAATTAAATCTCATTTAATCAATTATTAAATTTGCCAATTAATTATTTATTTCACAAATAAATAATTATTAGCCATTATTAATTAATTCCTCCACCATTAAATCATTCTCTTTTTATGGTGTGACCCTGTAGGTTCAATATTAAGCCGGGTAGTAGGAAATAAATAATAATAAAACTATTTTATCATTATTTATATAAATTCTCTAATTTATTAAATATGATTAATTAATTAATCACATTTATTCTACCTCGTGAGGGATACTTCTCAGCATATCGCGACTATCCGGATAATATTAATTCACTGCTTAGAATACCTAGAACCTATTCAGTGAATAGTTACCGTACAATAAACTCCTTCTACCCTACAATGTCCCGATTAAATACAAGGCATGGATCTCGTGTCAAGCCTATCTAATTTAATCACTTGCTTACCATTTACTATGCTTAGTTCTGTGCAAATTAGAAACTCCTTTCTAATTTCATTCACTCTGGCCAGAGATTCCTGAACTAGCATAAGTGGATCAGCCTTGAACATTCGCTTCCTTCACTTGAAGGGGTAGATCCTTTATTGATCATATATTATCTTCGTGTACAAATTTCTATACCCAGTAGAGCCCTAATAATTGTCCCTGGAGACTAAGAACTAAACCAAAGCATAGTTCAGTGTACACAAGATGACTATGATGACCTCAAGTCTAAGGATACTTGTACAACTATCACTATGTGAACAACTGCTGACACGTGAGTGAACTCCATCAGTTGTTCAGCTGTGTGAGTCATGTTCAGTGAACTTATTCTATAATAAGCACCTACATACTAGCTATAGTGTCACCACACAAATATCTATGAGAACAGACATCCTTCATAATGAAGCAAGCATAGTATGTACCGATCTTTGCGGATTATTAATTACCAGTTAGTAATCCTATAACCAGGAACTATTTAAGTTTAGAGTTATCATCTTTTAGGTCTCACTATTATGATCTAATCATAATCCATAAAAAGCTTTACTCTAAACTATGGTATATCTTATTTAAACACTTAAATAGATAGAGCCCGTAATAAAAACAAAACAAGTCTTTTATTAATATCAATGAAATCAAAACATGTTACATAAAAAGTTATTCCTAAATTCTAATACATGATTGGACTTAGGACATATTCCTTTCAATCTCCCACTTGTACTAAAGCCAATCACTCTGGTATCTAATACCCATCTTGTCTTTATGACGATCAAAGTGACTTTCATAAAGTAGCTTTGTGAGTGGATCTGCTATGTTGTTATGTGTGTCAACTCTAATTCAATACAACACAAGAAATGTTATCGCGCTCCCACTAACCCTTTTGTAGACGTATGGTTCATCTACGTTTTTCATAAAACCAAACTCTTTGATTGTCTCATCAAAACGGATGTTCCATCTACGAGAAGCTTGCTTTAAACCACATATGGTTCGCAGCAGCTTACAAACTAGGTTTTCATTTCCCTTGGAAAGAAAACCATCTGGCTAATTGCCAGATCTCATAGTCGTAGTAAGCAGCAATCACAAGCAAAATCCGAACTGATTTTAACAGGGCTACAGGTAAAAGGTTTCATCAAAGTCAATCCATTGCCTTTGTTTGAATCCTTTTCCCAAAAGCCTGGCCTTAAAGGTCTCCACCTGGCCATCTGCTCTAATCATTCTTTTGTATCCCGTATACATACATTCCATTCCGGATTTCATGGCACTATGCCATTTCTCTGAGTCAACACTACTCATAGCCTCATTATAGGTCACAGGGTCATCATCATCAATGATCGGCAACTCATTGTCATTCTCAATGACAAGGCCATATTACCTCTCAGGTTGGCGAGACACTCTCCCTGACCTACGAATGGGCTGTTCCACAGAAGGTTGTTCAGTCAGAACAGGTGTTTCCACTTGATTCGTAGTAGTTTGTGCTTCTTGAACTTCATCAAGTTCAATTTTGCTCCCACTGTTTCTTTCAAGGATAAACTCCTTTTCCAAGAAGGTAGCATGTCTGGAGACAAACACCCGATGATCGGTGTAAAAGTAATACCCTAAAGTCTCTTTAGGATATCCCACAAAACTACATTTTACGGATCGATATTCCAGCTTATCTGGGTCAACTTACTTGACATAAGCTGGACATCCCCAAATCTTAACGTGTTTAAGACTCGATTTCCTTTCTTTCCATATCTCATACGGAGTTTGAGGAACAGATTTGGAAAGCACCTTATTCAGTAAATATGCTGAGGTTTCCAATGCATAACCCCATAGGAATACTGGAAGATTTGCATAGCTCATCATGGACTGAACTATGTCTAACAAAGTTCGATTTCTCCTTTCAGATACCAATCTGGAGGCGTCCACTGGGAGACTATACCATTTACTTTGAGATAATCCAAAAACTCTCCATTCAAGTATTCACCACCTCGATCTAATCGAAGAATTATAATACTATGTTTGGTTTGTTTCTCCACTTCATACTTATACTCTGTGAACTTTTCAAAGGCTTCAGACGTGTTTCATCAAACACATATCCGAATCTAGATCTATTATCCATGAAAGTAATGAAGTATGAAAATCCACCCATGGCTTGCGTAGACATTGGTCCACATACATCTGTGCGTACCATTCCTAGCAAATCTGCAGCCCTCTCTCCATGTCCACTAAATGGAGACTACAGTGCCACAATAAAGTGAGATTTTCATCATCCCTTTTCTTTTATTAGTTTGTTCAATCTGAAGTAAATCATGCTCTATGTCATATACATACAGACCATTATTTAAAGTACCACGTCCATAAAGAATATTATCTCTAAGAATAGAACATTCATTATTCTCAATAATAAATGAAAATCCAGCCAAGTCTAACATGGGAATAGAAATAATATTCCTCACAATCGAGGGAACAAAATAACAATTATTTAAAACAATAGTCTAGCCCGTAGGCATATGTAAATGAAATAATTCTACATCTTTAGCAGCAACTCTTGCTCCATTTTCCATCAGTAGAATCACCTCCTCTTCCTCAAGAGTCCTACTTCTCCTTAGTCCCTGTAACAAATTGCAGATATGAGAACCACAGGCGGTATCTAATACCCAAGTAGAAATTTGATTTAATGACATATTCACTTTTATCATGAACATACCTGAATCAGAAGCGGTAGTCTCACTACCCTTCATCTTTTTCAATTCTGCAAGGTAAACCTTGCAGTTCCTCTTCCAGTGCCCACCTTGTTACAGTGAAAGCAAACAACTTTGCTCTTGGGGTCTTCAGCTTTTGGTGGAACCGGCGTTTTCTCACCTACTTTCTTCTTCTTGGAAGGGTTCCTCTTCCTTTTCTTAGGATTGGAACCTTCACCAATTAGAAGAACAGAACTCTTCTTAGGGGGAAAATTCGATTCCGCAGTCTTCAACATGTTGTGGAGTTCAGGCAGGCTGACATCCAACTTATTCATGTGAAAGTTCACAACAAACTGCGAGAACGAACTCGGAAGCGATTGCAAGACCAGGTCTTGGCTCAGCTCCCATCCATGGCAAAACCAAGTTGTCCAAGACGTTCAATCAAATTGATCATCTTAAGTACATGGTCATTCACAGATGATCCCTCAGACATCCTACAACCGAACAACTCCTTCGATATCTCATATCGAGCTATCCTCCCCTCCACATCATACAACTCTTGTAGATGCATGAGGATAGTGTGAGCATCCATATGCTCATGTTGCTTCTACAGCTCAATGTTCATGGAAGCTAGCATGATGCATTGAGCAACATTTGCATCATCTAACCACTTACGATACACAACATGTTCATCATTATGTGCATCAATAGCAGGTTCAGTAGGCTTAGGTGAGTCAATCACGTATTCCAGCTTCTCAATCCTGAGAATAATTCTCAAGTTTCGAAGCCAGTCAACATAATAGGACCAGTCAACTTGTGAGCATCCAGTATGCTCCCGAGTGATAGTGCAGAAGACATAATGTATATTGTAAATCTGTAAATGATAAACACATAACAACACTTAGCATATATTCAATTTCATTTTAAAAAACACTATATGAATTGGGTCTTTATTCATAAGTGGCTCCCACTAGTTTATCTAATTTATTCAACCCCCTACGTGAAAAATTAAGCATTCATAATGCTAGTGGGAATAGGGATCCTACATTCCATTACACAACCCCGACTGTAGCACGAACCGCCATGTAATGTTCAATAGGCAGACAACTTTTGTCAATTACATCTTATGTTATTCCCTAATCAAACTTTAGCCTCTTGAATAATTGAGTCACGGCTGTGGCACGACAAACTCAATATTCTAAGTCAAGTCTAACCCAACATTCCGTACTGTTGAATTAGTCCCCAAAGGCCCACGACTGTGGCACGTACTGACCTTTAGATTCTTATTCAATGTACACATCTCTATGTAATAGACAAATATTTCTTATTTCGAAATCAAAGACCTCGGCTGTAGCACAACCCGACAATGATTCAAAAATAAGAACTACTTTTCTATCATGTTGGAAGGCTATGACCGACACAAGCCCGTTATGTCATTGGCCAATTACTACTTGATATTATCTAATTTTAGAGGGATTATATTACGTTACAATCATAATCATATTATAAAGAGATTCTTCCTTTTAAATTAAATATTTCAAATCAATAATCAATAATCAGATGATTCCCAGATCGGGTGGAGCATTGTCAAGAGGCATCACTTAATAACCCTTTCTTAAAGATAGAAATCTGTTGTTGACAGAATCATCCTTTCTCTCAAATCGAAAATTCATATTCAATTACGTGTTTCATAAACACAAGAATCTCATGATTGTATTCATAATATTTTTATTAAGGTTATGAAACAATTTCACTATACTAGGTAGTCTAACAAACGCCTTATGTTCATTTAAGTTCACCTAAATCTATCATCGCATGATAAACTAAGCATATATCACATATATCAACATGAATAAACATCAAGGTAGTCATGTTACATCATCTAGCATATTGGTCTAAGCATTATACATCTCTATGTATCACATGAAGCATTTAAAAGCAGTTAAAACAGTTAAAAACAGCTTTAAAACACTTTCGGAAATATAAACAGTTCAAAAATTTTATATAAACTAAAATTTGATCACTCATTTAGATCCGTCTCGGAAAAACGAATCCAACAATATATTGCACGCCCAAAACGGAGTTACGAAACTCCCAAAAAATCAAATTTAATGTGAACAGTCGGGCTGTAACGCATTACAGGAACGCGTTACAAGCCCTGTAACGCATTCCGGTGATGCGTTAAAACCCATTTAAGCCATTAAAAGGTGTAACGCATTCCGTGAATGCGCCAAAGGGTGTAACGCATTCCCGGAATGCGCGACACAGCCCCCCCCCCCACGCGCGTGCGCCACACGCGCCTGCAGCAGCCGCCGTTGCTTTCTTCTCGCACGGATTTCCGCGCCTGACATTCTCTGTTCTGGTCCTTGCTTTGCTTCCCGTGCCATTAGTCAGACAAGCAGCAGCAGCAGATATATATATATACATACTTACAATTTATATATATATGATTATTTAATTACGAATTTAATTGTAACAACTTCAAAAATTCATAATAAAAAATCTATACATCATACAAATATAAGAAAAATACCCAGACGATCTACAACACTTGTAGAACCCAGATCAACATTCAAAATTATTCTGAGAAATGATTTCTCATCAGACAAAATTAATCCATGATATATCTTGTAAAAATCATAATTAATTCATACAAGCACATAAAATTCTGAAATTTTTACCACAGATCTATATGCATACAACCTATGCTCTGATACCATTGTTGGATTTTAATCGCAGCGGAAGCATGTAAAAGCACTTTTACACATATAAAATCCAAATAAAAGCATATAAATCGTGATTAAAACATAGGGATCGATTACTAACCTTTAATATGCGATCCAAAAACAACGATCTGAGATCCTTAGCAGCTGCTCCTCAAACGTGAAGCACTCCACCGGTATCCACCAAGAAAACGACGTTAAGGAGGAGGAGGAGGTGGAGAGAATAAGGTTTTATAAAATTTTGGGGTTCCAATAAAAATAGGGTTTATAATAGTATATTTATAGGCAAAATTTCCAGCTGAAATTTTCCCATACAATATTATTATTATTAACCCATTTATTATTCTTATTAATAATTAAAACACCTTTTAATTATTAATCCTTTTTCTAAACACTTTAGAAATAATTCTCTCTCTTGATTTAATTTCCAAAAAATTAAATCCTTAATTAATAATATTAAGAACTTTTCTTAATTAATTTATAAATTAATTTATAATCAATTAAATCTCATTTAATCAATTATTAAATTTACCAATTAATTATTTATTTCACAAATAAATAATTATTAGCCATTATTAATTAATTCATCCACCATTAAATCATTCTCTTTTTATGGTGTGACCCTGTAGGTTCAATATTAAGCCGGTAGTAGAAATAAATAATAATAAAACTATTTTATCATTATTTATATAAATTC
Organism: Apium graveolens; assembly: GCF_009905375.1. Lineage (NCBI taxonomy): Eukaryota > Viridiplantae > Streptophyta > Magnoliopsida > Apiales > Apiaceae > Apium > Apium graveolens. The sequence goes on from NC_133657.1 coordinate 174,280,430, forward strand.
TCTAATTTATTAAATATGATTAATTAATTAATCACATTTATTCTACATCGTGAGGGATACTTCTCAGCATATCGCGACTATCCGGATAATATGAATTCACTGCTTAGAATACCTAAAACATATTCAGTGAATAGTTACCGTACAATAAACTCCTTCTACCCTACAATGTCCCGATTAAATGCAAGGCATGGATCTCGTGTCAAGCCTATCTAATTTAATCACTTGCTTACCATTTACTATGCTTAGTTCTATGCAAATTAGAAACTCCTTTCTAATTTCATTCACTCTGGCCAGAATTTCCTGAACTAGCATAAGTGGATCAGCCTTGAACATTCGCTTCCTTCACTGGAAGGGGTAGATCCTTTATTGATCATACACTATCTTCGTGTACAAATTTCTATACCCAGTAGAGCCCTAATAATTGTCCCTAGAGACTAAGAACTAAACCAAAGTATAGTTCAGTGTATACAAGATGACTATGATGACCTCAAGTCTAAGGATACTTGTACAACTATCACTATGTGAACAACTGCTGACACGTGAGTGAACTCCATCAGTTGTTCAGCTGTGCGAGTCATGTTCAGTGAACTTATTCTATAATAAGCACCTACATACTAGCTATAGTGTCACCACACAAATGTCTATGAGAATAGACATCCTTCATAATGAAGCAAGCATAGTATGTACCGATCTTTGCGGATTATTAATTACCAGTTAGTAATCCTAGGACCAGGAACTATTTAAGTTTAGAGTTATCATCTTTTAGGTCTCAGTATTATGATCTCATCATAATCCATAAAAAGCTTTACTCTAAACTATGGTATATCTTATTTAAACACTTAAATAGATAGAGCCCGTAATAAAAACAAAACAAGTTTTTTTTTAATATCAATGAAATCAAAACAGATTACATAAAAAGTTATTCCTAAATCCTAATACATGATTGGACTTAGGACATATTCCTTTCAGAATGATGTATATAAGCTCATTAAATATAACTTCCACATTAACATCAAGAAGGACCAGCACATTATATGGCACTGCCAGCACTAAATCTTGTGTTCGTATAAGTGGCCACAGTCAAGGCACATCACATAACCAATGCAATGTATAAGAAAGGTATTGGTGCAGGTTTCAATTTCTCTGTGATGGAGCTTGCAAAGTCATGGTAGATATAGAATATCAGTGTGAAGCTATAGAGGTTTGAAGTTTGATGGTCAGCGAAGGAGTGGCGCTGGAAGCAATACCGTGGAATGTTTTACTCAGATTGTAACGTGTTGTCTATGGTTAGAGAACATACTATAAAAGGAACAAAAACTATAGTACACTTGCAGTGATATTCAAGTTATTCTACATATATCATTTGCTAAGGTATTCTACATATATATTTTCACCTTAATTTTTTCTCCTATATATGTCCATATATTTTATGGGTATAATTATAAATCTTAAAATACTTCTACTAAATTTGTCAATATTGTAAAATGCTGGTATAGGGAATACTAACAACTGTTTCATCTTTTTGGACATTGGCCTTTTTTTTCTCAGCTTATTGCAACATGGACGAGCAAGGTTTATTTCATAGTTTCGGGTAATGTTGGGTATGTTTGTATGTGTTCATGTTGACTCTATATTTTCAGCTAGGTTAAAATAGATCGAGGGATACCACATCACGTATCAAGAGGGCTCAACATTCACAAGTGGTAAAGTTGTTGGATACAAGAAGCTTTTTATTTTACGTGAGGAAAAGAAATGGGAGTTTAGCCCTCATCTAATTCCTATGTTGGTTACAAGTACCTTTTTGTTGTATCCAGGGGTTCAAATCATTTGTATGCTAATTGATTATATTCTCTGAGTACTGTATCTTTAAAAAATATTGTGTTAATCATTAAACATTACTCAAAATTCATTTTTTGTTATATAGGTTTATAAATTTACTTTATACTTTGTTGGATGGATCCTCTGTTGATACAAAATTTGAGGATGATTGCCGATTGATATATAATATTGTCAAACTGTGTACATTATTCTTTATACGTTTTGCCTCTATATATTAAATTTCCTGGTGGTATAGCTTGCTCTTACAAGCACTTGCAAATGACAAGATTCACTTAATAAATTTGGTTCAAAAGTTATAGAGCAAGAAAGGCTATGGATTTATAAGAGTTAATTGATTAAATTATCATTTGGCAGATGCACCAGATTTGAAACAACAGTCTGAGTAAATTTTCTATGCAAAGTCCATCTGGTACACTAGGTCTAACTAAATAGGTAAATATAATGTCAATTATGTGATACAAGACTATGGAGATGAAGTAGGTTGAAAATGTTTTCTCACAAGAAGGTAGATAACAAATAATTTAGTAAAAAAAAATGTTAGCAAATCTTCTAAAATATATTCCAAGACAATGAATTGAGAGTCATATTTAAAAAGAAAAAAAAAAGTGTCTTTTGTATGGTCTCCAAGCACAAAACATTTTTTTTAATTTTGATGATTTTTTTTAGCAATTGCTCCTTCATTATATAAATATATATGAAAAAAATTAAAGATAATTTAATTTATAAATCATTTTCAACTAAGTTAATTTAGTTAAATTTATATCTCTATATATAAATGATATAAATATTTAATTAATGAAAGACCTATTGTCAGATAATTATATTCAAGTCTCGACTAATCAAACTACTTTTAATTAAATATTCTATACACTATATTGGGAATCAACCTAAAATTATCCTTTTTCTAATAATTTTTTAGATTTCATTTCATTCATACTATACAAAGTGTGCATTATCCACCGGGGTACAAAATACACTGAATTGATTATCCACCGGGGTACAAAATACACTGAACTGATTATTCGTCGGAGTACAAAGTGTACATTATCCGTCGGAGTACAAAGTGTACTTTATCTTTCGGGGTACAAAGTGTACATTATCCGTCGGGGTACAAAGTGTGTATTATCCACCGGGGTACAAAGTGTGCATCATCCATCGAGGTATAAAGTGTACATTATCCGTTGGGGTACTAAGTAAGCATTATCCATCGGTGTACAATGTATGGATTATCCATCGGTGTACAATGTATGGATTATCCGTCGGGGTACAAAGTGTATATTATCCATCGGGGTACAAAGTGCGCATTATCCACCGGGGTACAAAGTGTGCATTATCCATCGGGGTACAAATTGTACATTATCCATCGGGGTACTAAGTAATCATTATCCATCGGTGTACAATGTATGGATTAATATATAATTTTAATTTTATTTCAATTAAAAAAATTATTCTATATCCTCTTTTATATTATTTTAGTTGCAGAATATGAGGCGTCGTCGAAAATGATGCTGAGATACTGTCAATAAATATCTAATTTTGATTTTGTTTCAATTTCAAAATTATTATATATCATTTTTTATGATGTTAAATATGCTAGGTACCCATAATTGAATCCCAAAAGCATTCCAAAATTTCATGTGTCACGTGTTTATTGGTCATGACATAATTAAATAAGATGGAACTCATGCATTCACATCAATCCTCCTAACTAAAATAGCCTAAATTGCCACATCACCGATGACACATTATTTTGGAACTCATTTTTGAAACCAATTTTGGGTACCTGTCACTACACTTAAAATATTTAGTGATAGAAAATGAGGCGGCGTTGAAAAGAAAGTTGAGAAACTGTAAATTAATATTTTATTTTAGTTTTATTCTAATTTCAAAATTATTTTATACCCTTTTTTATATCTCTTTAGTTGCAGAATAAGAGGCGTCGTCGAAGACGACACCGAGAAACTGTTAATGAATATTTTATTTTGATTTTATTCCAATTTTAAAATTATTATATATAGTAGATTATACATTTTAGTTATAGAATACGAGGCATCGTCGAAAATGAAACCGATAAATATTCAATGAATATTTTATTTTGATTTTATTCCAATATCAAATTTATTGTGTATCCTCTTTACACCTTTTTAGTTGCAGAATACGAGACGTAATTTTCGATGATGTCGAGAAATTATCAATAAATATCTTATTTTGATATTATTTCAACTTTAAAATTATTGTATCTCCTATATTATACTTTTAAGTTATTGATTACGAAGTATCGTTGAATACAAGGATGAGAAACAATTAATTAATATTTTATTTTAATTTTATTCCAATTTAAAATTAATGTAAATCCTCTTTTATACTTTTTTAGTTGTCGAACACGAGGCATTGTCTTCGTCTGAGAAACTATCATTAAATATCTTATCTTGATTTTATTATAATTTCAAAATTATTGTATATCCTCTGTTATACTTTTTATTGATAGAATATGAAGTATCATCGAAAAAAAAGTCGAGTAACATTCAATTAATATCTTATTTTGATTTTATTCCAATTTTAAAATTATTATACGTCCTCTTTATACCTTTTTAGTTGATGAATACGAGGCGTCGTATTCGACGATGCCGAGAAACCATCAATAAATTTCTTATTTTGATGTTATTCTAATTTTAAAATTATTGTATATCCTCTACTATACTTTTAGTTATATAATACGAGGCGTCCTTGAAAACGAAGCCGAGAAACACTCAATTAATAACATATTTTGATTTTATTACAATTTCTAAATTATTGCAATTCCTTTTTTATTCCATTTTAGTTACAGAATATAAGGCGTCGACCAACGACGCAGAGAAACTGTTAATAAATATCTTATATTGATTTTATTCCAATTTTAAAATTATTGTGTATCCTTTGTTATCCTTTTTAGTGACAGAATAGGTGGCGTCGTCGAAGACGACGACGAGTTATTATCAATAAATATCTAATTTTGATTTTTGTCAAATTTTAAAATTATTTAGAAAAAAATATAAGTAAAAAATTGACATGATCTGATTTTTATAAAAAGTAATGACCGAAATTGTGAACTACAAAATTTTGCAATATTTTTTAATTCATATTTTTTTATTAAATATACATATTTTAGTATTTCAAATATACATATTAAGATATATATATATATATATATATAATTTAAATAAATTGGGGATATTCGTAGAACATAATTCACAAAATAATATATTTTATAGTGTTTTAATTGTAGAACATAGATGGTCTCTGAGTTTTCCGATTAAATAGTGGTCTCCATAGAAATTTTCTATATATTTATATATATATATATATGTATAACTTAAATATTTTATTTTAACAATACTTAAGAAAGTTCATTTGACATAGTACGAGATCATATTTCTCAGGCATTATAGTATGGGATTTCTAATACATTTGTTTAACATATAGGGATTTATTAGATGTACATATAGGCGTACCATAATATTATTATCTTCTTAATAAGGATCGAGAATAGTGATGAATCGTGTAACATCTAAGCATTCAATTTTCATCTAAACACAACAACAAAAAAGAAGGTTTTAGTACTGTAAAGAAGTTTGGCACCGATGATGATGTTACATTAGTACCTCAATTGCAAAATATGTTTTTACATCTTCATCTTACCCATTTTCTGTTTTCTTCTTCTCCAAATCTTTGACAACAAGATCATAGAATGTTGTCAGATCGTACTCGATTGTTGCAGTTTATTTGGTAAAAACTTTTCATGTAAATTAATAAAAACAACAATATATGTACCTCTATGAGATGTAGCACTTAAATTTTTTCTTTCAAACTGTATTTATCAAATATATATGTCACAATACAGATATTGTATGCGTATTATAAGTACAAGTTGGATTATAACATGTTTGTTCTGCATTTAATTATTCTATGGATTTCTCAAATGCATGATTATAATATTTGGTACTAAATATTCTTTCAACTCAGACTCAATCCCCAAGTTTTATTTACAATTCATTTTCATCTATAAATGTTAAATCATTATATGCTTGCTTAATAGCTATTTGATTTTATGATATGAATAATATGCATGGATGAATAAAATCATATTAAAACAATTACTTAATCAAGGTCATTACTAATGTTCAACAAACCTAAAGATATACAAAAAAGTATCATATGTAATACCATATGTGAAAAAAATCAATGATATAAGGGTGCATATAGAGGAGTAAGTAACAAAATGGATCCGGTGAATAACAATAATACCTCCATTTTTTATTCAAGTGATGGTTAATCTGTAATTGTAGTAAAGATAATAACTGAAACTTTTTGGTGTTGAAACCTGATAAAAGAATATGAGATGTGTCAATTATATTTCAATTTGGTCACAATTTGGTATATATATATTTTTTCATAAAATTAAACCACATTAATTAATTTATGCTATTGTCTAATTTGTAACTTTTATTTTTCTCTTATATATTAGCAACAAAAAAATAAACTAACATCATATCGTAATTTTCGTGGCAGTATTATTTGAGAGGCTTTTACCTAAACTCGACACCATGATTTCCACTGAAAAGTAAAATATTCAAAACATAAAAAGAAATGGTAAAATAATTTATTTAATGCTAATCATAAAAAATAATAAAATTAATATTTTTTTGGCTAGCACGCGTAGCGCGTGGGTAAAGGTTCCTAGTTAATAATAATTAATAAAATGAAAAGTATTTATTGAATTAAATATAAATATAGTTATATAAATATAATATTTGAACTATTTTATTTTTTCATTATATTTAAATAGGACCTATATATACTTATTTTTTTATTCATTAGTGCATTTAGTGACACTAACTTTATACCCGTGCTATGCACGGGTTATTTGTAAAATAATAATTTTAATTATATTTTTATTTATGTTTGAATAATTTTATTTATCTTAAAATATTATTCTAATTATATTTAACTTCAGTTATTTTATAAATTAAAACTAATAATGTATCTCATAATATACGTATAGTTTATGTTGCGGTTTTAAAATGATATTTTTTATTTATATTTTAAAATTATTTTATCGATAGTTGTATCTCATATATTTATTAATCTTGTAATTATTTCATTTTTTCAAAATATTATTCTAATTAAATTTCTTGCATTAAATGCTCAATGTTGTCTTGCCCATTCAAGTTTTTTTCAATGGAATGTTTGTTTGTTGTAATATCTCATGTATTAATTAATTCATGTAACATATTTGTACATTTTTTATGTTTATTTTGTTTATGTATTTGTTCTTTTATTTTTAGAGCTTTTTGATAATTGTTTTGGGTTTTCATTTAAAATAATTGCATATCATAAATGATTAGAATGAGTTTTATTAAACAAACTATATATTTATTTCTCGAGTTTATTAGAAAATTATTATTTTTTAAATATTAATTAGTTTTTTCTTATACTTTGAACTCTGTACACGTATTAAGTAATTGATATAACTTATTTATACATTTTTTATATTTTTTTATGTATTTATTCTTTATATTTATTTGTTTGTTTCTATAGCTTTTTGATATTTTTAGGTTTTTCAAATAATTGTGTATTAAAAATGATTAGAATGAGTTTTATTAAATAAACTAAATATTTATTTCATGAATTTATTAGGTAAACTATATTTTTAAAAATTAATTAGTTACAAGCTATTTTTTAAAAAAAAAATGAATTAGTTTTTTCGCTATACTTCGAACTTCAGTGCTTCAACTGAAGCAACCCGAGATGTTTTAATTATGAAATGATGTTTTGGTTTCGAAATTATATTTTTTATTTATATTTTTAAATTATTTTGTCAATGGTTTATCTCCTAATTTTATTTATCTTTTAATTATTTTATTTTTCGTAAAATATTATGTTAGATATATTTGATAATGTCATGTCTAATATGATTTATGTTTAGTTTTCAGATCTTACTTAAACAGGACAAATCAGTACTTAACTGAAATCAGCACTTATACTGAAGTCAGAACTTAAGTCATCAGTACTTAAGGTTCAGGAGATATTTATCAGAAGATAATATCAGGACTTAAAGGAAACGTTCAGATAAGGAAGACGGCTGATTGAAAGGAAAAGAAGATCAAGACAAATGTAAGAAGAGATATGCATGAAGAAGGAATTCTATGAAGAATAGAATACTTGGAAGAAAAGATATATGATTGATATATTTTAGGAAGCAGAATTATATTCCATATAATTAGCGATTATCTTGTAATTGTGTAGTATATAAACAGAGACATAGGGTTTACACTATAAGTGTTATCATTATCGAGAAGATTATTCATTGTAACCCTAGCAGCTCTCGTGATATTTATTCATCACTGAGAGAGGACAGTTCCATACTGTAACAGAATTTATTGCTTTGAATAAAGTCTGTTTTCTGTTACTTGTGTTATTAGAATTCGATTTGATTGTGCTATACACTGTATTCACCCCCCTCTACAGTGTGTGTGACCTAACAAGTGGCATCAGAGCCTATCTGTTAACATACAAACAGTTTAAGATCCAAAAACAATCATGTCTGAAGTAGAAACTCTAACTAAGCCCACCAAAACTGAAGAACCTCCAAAGACACAAATCCATAGCCGATATGAGGCTATTAGAGTTCCCATATTGAGACCATTTGAATATCCCATATGGAAGGTGAGGATGACTATATTTCTGGAAGCTACAAATCCAGAATATCTTGATAGAATCAAGGAAGGGCCTCACAAACCAACCAAGCTCGCTGTTGCAGTTGCAGGTGAAGCAACAAAGTCAGTACCAAAGGAGAAGAGTGACTACACTGCTGAAGATATCGCATCAATTGCTAAGGATGCTAAGGTACGACACTTACTGCATAGTGTCATTGATAATATAATGTCAAAAAGGGTAATAAACTGCAAGACTGCAAAGGAGATATGGGATTCCTTGGAAACAAGATGTCAGGTAACTGATACGATTAAGAAGAACTGGAAGACAATATTCACTCAAGAGTATGAACACTTTGACTCAAAGGATAATGAGTCATTGACTGATTTATATGATAGATTTGTCAAACTCTTGAATGATTTATCACTGGTTGATAAGGAGTATGATCTTGAAGATTCAAACCTTAAATTCCTGTTGGCTCTTCCTGAAAGCTGGGATTTGAAGGCAACAATAATAAGAGACAACTATAATCTTGATGAAATGACTCTTGATGAAATTTATGGGATGCTCAAGACTCATAAACTTGAGATGGAACAAAGAAGCAAGAGGAAAGGAGGAAAGTCAAGGACAGTTGCTCTTAAGGCTGAAGAAGAATCCCCCAAGGCAGCTACCTCAAGGAAAGGCAAGGGTAAAGCCCTCTTCACAAAGTCTGATACTGAGTCATCAAGTTCTGATAGTGATGATGACTCAGAATCTGAAAGCTTGCCTGAGACGGATGCTGATGAAGAGATGATGAAGCTGTGTGCCCTTCTGGTGAAAGGAATCACAAAGATTGCATACAAGAAGTTCAGGAAGGGAAAGAAGTTTTCCAGGAAAGGTGCAAGTTCTGATAAGAAGAATTTCAGAAAATCTGAGGGCAAAGGAGGAAAGTCTGACAGAGGAGATTATACAAATGTCAAATGCTAGAACTATGGTGAGAAAGGCCACATATCTCCTAATTGCAAGAAAGTGAAGAGTGACAAAGGCAAGGCTCTTGTCACAAAGAACAAAAGCTGGACAGACACCTCAGATTCTGAAAGTGAGGAGAATTATGTCTTGATGGCAAATGCTGATATGGCAAGTGCTGAAAGCAGTTCTGAAGCTGCTGAGTTAAAGGTACCTCAAACTACTTATGCCTTTCATACTGATGATATTAATGAGTTGAGAAGATATCTTAAAACCATGTTCATTAGCTATAGAGATCAAACTTTAACATGTGAAAGATTAACTTCTGAAAATCTTGCTTGCAAAAAGAGGAATAATTATTTAGAAAAAGAGTTAGTCATGTTCCATCAAACTCAGAAAGATAGAGATGATGCTTTCTATGTTAGGGATGAAGTGCTTAAAATGAATGAATCTCTAAAAGCTGAGTTAGAAAAGTAAAGAGAGATTATCAGGACTTGGACTAACTCTGGCAGAACAACTCAGAATTTGTTAAGTAGTGAAAATTGGAAAGAGGACTTAGGTTATGGAGATGATAAGAATGATAAAGGAACTGTAGAAATTAAGCCTATAGTTGTTAATCAAAAATCTAAGTTAAAGCCTGTTAAGTTTGTAGCTGTAAAGTCTGATAATGAGAAATCAGAAGTTAAAAAGGAATTAACTTCTGATAAACTAAAACAGGAAAAGACAACTGAAGTAAACGTAGGCTTAATGACAAAGAAGCAGCTTAAGCATAAGCTGAAATATGTTAAGAATGCAAACAAGGTAAAATCACCTAGGAAAAATAGGAATGGAAAGGAAGGTGTGAATAAAAGCAATGATTATAAGCCTGTTCCTGATGCTCCTAGAAAAACATGTCATAACTGTGGAAGTTCTAACCATCTGGCTTCTTTTTGTAGGAAGAATAAAAACATAAACTCCTTACCTTCAAAGTCAGGAGTTAAGAGTCAGTCTGTTAGATATAAGCCACAAAATCCTTGTTTTTATTGTGGTAGTTTATGGCATTCCATTTATACTTGTAAGGAATATCATAGTCTGTACTATAATTATTATCAAATAAAACCTTCTTTAAAGAAAGTTAGCATTGTTCCTTCTAGTGTAAGTTCCGATTCAAAGTCTGATAGTGTAAATTCTGATAAGAAAAATGTTAACAAAAACTCTGATGCTAAATCCGCTGCAAATGTTAACAAACTTAATAAGGCCAAAGGATCCAAGCAAGTCTGGGTCCTTAAAACTAATCATTAGTGGTCTTTGTGATTGCAGGGCAACAGGAAAAACATCCTAGTTCTGGACAGTGGATGTTCAGGACATATGACTGGAAATAAAGCCCTGCTATCAGACTTTATGGAGAAGGCTGGCCCAAGTGTTTCTTATGGAGATGGCAACATTGGAAAAACATTGGGATATGGTAATATCAATCTTGGGAATGTCATCATTAAAGAAGTAGCTCTGGTCTCAGGACTTAAACACAATCTACTGAGTGTTAGTCAAATCTGTGACAGAGGTTATGATGTGGATTTCTTTGAAGAACACTGTGAAGTTATTAGTAAATCTACAGGCAAAGATGTTCTGAAAGGATACATGCATGGTAACATCTATAAAGCCAAGCTTTCAACAAGTACTGATGTATCTGCAATCTGTCTGATGAGTAGAGCATCAATTGAAGAAATCTGGAATTGGCACAAGAAACTCTCTCATTTAAATTTCAACAATATAAATGAACTAGTCAAGAAAGATCTTGTGAGAGGACTGCCAAAGTCAGTATTTGCTCCTGATGGCCTTTGTGATTCTTGTCAGAAGGCTAAACAAAGGAAATCCTCATTCAAGAGCAAGACTGAATCATCAATTCTTGAGCCTTACCACCTACTACATGTTGATCTATTTGGTCCAGTAAATGCCATGTCTATTGCATAGAAGAAATATGTTATGGTCATAGTGGATGAGTTCACCAGATATACATGGGTGTATTTCTTGTACACAAAAAGTGAAACTGCATCTATCTTGATTAATCATGTCAGGCAACTGGATAAATTGGTCAAGGATTCCATGAAGATAATAAGAAGTGATAATGGTACTGAGTTCAAGAATTTGATAATGGAAGAGTTCTGCAAAAACCATGAAATCAAGCAGGAATTTTCTGCTCCTGGAACTCCACAGCAAAATGGAGTTATTGAAAGAAAGAATAGAACTCTCATTTAAGCTGCATGTACAATGCTTGATGAAGCAAAGCTTCCAACCTATTTCTGGGCTGAAGCTGTGCAGACTGCTTGTTTTACTCAGAATGCAACACTCATTAACAAGCAAGGAAAGACACCATATGAGATGGTGAAGAAAAAGAATCCAAATCTGAAGTATTTTCATGTATTTGGATGCAAATGTTTTGTTCTTAAGACTCACCCTGAACAGCTATCCAAATTTGATCTAAAAGCTGATGAAGGAATCTTTGTTGGATATCCACTTTCCACAAAAGCCTTCAGAGTCTATAACTTGAGAACAAGAATGGTCACGGAATCTATCAATGTCTTTTTTGATGATAAGAAGATTACTGGACTTGAAGATTTCAATGATCATGATCAGCTGAGATTTGAAAATGAAGACTTAAATTATGATACTAAAAATCCTGACAGTCTAAACCTGATACTACAAACTCTGATGGATTAAACTCTGATGTTATTGAAACTGTGGTGACTATGCCAAAGGAAGATGCACCTATGCAGGGGGAGCATACTCAAGATACAACCACATCTCAAGAAGCATCAGAACATACAACTGGCTCTTCAAGTTCTGATAAGCCGAGTTCTGATAGTTCTGAAAACTTAAATACTGAAGGATCCAACTCAGAGAGCACAGTTTCAGGGGGAGCATCAGAAAATGTTGATGAAGATAGCATGGATCATGGGGGAGCATCCAGTTCTAGAGAAAACCTTCCATCTGCAAGGAAGTGGCCTAAATCACATACACCTGACTTAATTATTGGAAATCCTGATGCAGGTGTCAGAACTAGAACAGCTATTTCGAGTGAATGTCTTTACAATTCTTTTCTTTCTCAGACTGAACCAAAGAAAGTGGAAGAAGCTCTTCAAGATGCTGATTGGCTGCAAGCTATGCAGGAAGAGTTAAATGAATTTGAAAGAAACAAAGTCTGGACCCTAGTGCTAAGACCAAAGAACAGATCTGTTGTTGGTACAAAGTGGGTATTTAGACACAAAACTGATAGTGATGGCATAATTACAAGGAATAATGCAAGGTTGGTTGCAAAAGGATATTCTCAACAGGAGGGAATTGATTATGATGAAACATTTGCACCAGTTGCTAGATTGGAAGCCATAAGGATATTTTTGGCTTATGCTACTCACAAAAAGTTCACTATCTTTCAAATGGATGTGAAAAGTGCTTTTCTCAATGGAGAATTGGAGGAGGAAGTATATGTTGAACAACCTCCAGGCTTTGTAGATCCCAAATATCCTAATCATGTCTACAGGCTTGATAAAGCACTTTATGGCCTTAAGCAAGCTCCAAGAGCATGGTATGAGACTTTAGCTCAGTTTCTTCTAGAAAGTGGATTTAACAGAGGAACTATAGACAAAACACTGTCCTACCTCAACCATGGAAAGGACTTACTTCTGGTTCAGATATATGTTGATGATATCATCTTTGGTTCTACAAACGACAGACTTTGCAAGAAGTTTGCCAAACTGATGCAGTCAAGATATCAAATGAGTATGATGGGGGAACTTAGCTATTTTCTGGGCCTTCAAGTCAAGCAGAATGAAGAAGGCACTTTTATTTGTCAAACCAAGTACACCAGAAATTTGCTGAAAAAATTTGGAATGCAAGATTGTTCAAGTGCATCCACTCCCATGGCCACTGCAACAAAACTGGATAAGGATACTGGTAAATCAGTAGATATTACTGATTACAGAGGTATAATTGGCTCTCTACTATATCTAACTGCTAGTAGACTTGATATCATGTATGCTACCTGTCTTTGTGCAAGATTTCAAGCAAATCCAAGAGAACCTCACTTAACAGCTGTAAAAAAATTTTCAAGTATCTTAAGGGAACAGCTGATCTGGGATTGTGGTATCCCAGAGAATCAGATTTTAAACTAATAGGTTACTCAGATGCAGATTTTACAGGTTGCAAAATTGACAGGAAAAGCACAAGTGGAAGCTGCCAATTTCTTGGAGGCAGATTGGTTTCTTGGTTTAGCAAGAAACAAAAGTCAATTTCCACATCAACTGCAGAAGCAGAATACATTGCTGCAGGAAGCTGTTGTACACAGATTCTTTGGATGAAGAATCAGTTACTGGATTATGGGTTAACATGTTTTAAAATCCCTATTTACTGTGATAATCAAAGTGCTATTGCTATGACAGGTAATCTAGTTCAACACTCAATGACAAAGCACATCAGCATTAGGTACCACTTCATAAGGGAACATGTGGATGAAGGTACAGTGGAATTGCACTTTGTTCCAACAGATCAACAACTAGCAGATATCTTCACAAAACCACTGTGTGAAGCTACTTTTACAAGATTGGTAAATGAACTTGGAATGGTTTCAGGTTCTTTCTCTAAATCTGCTTAGCTTTTGTTCTGATGTATCAGACTTTATGATCAGTATTTACAGAAATTACTCTCTTTGTGTATTCTGTGCTTAATTGAAAATTACTTAAGTACTGATTGTTGTTTGATGTGAATTTCTAAACTCTGATAGTGAACTGACTGTTTCTGTGACTATTCAATCCTATGAGGATAACTGTGCTAGATGTTGACCTAGTAGTCTTTAACATACTAGAGATCCCATGTTAGAAGTAATTATTTATGTGTAAATCTATTGACACAAGAAAATTCTGATATTGAGCTTAGTCACGTTTACTTTGTCTATCTTATTACTAAGTCAAAAACTAGAATAATGCTTCTCATCTGTTAAGTTCTGATGTTAGTAAATCTGATGAATGTACTAAGTGCTGATAAACCTCACTCATCAAAAGAAAAAGTAAAAGAAAAGGGAATAAAAATAAGGTACTCCTTTGAGATCTAGAGTAAAAATGTGGAAGGGACGACCCAAGTGCATTACTGGTATTAAGTAATATGCATCAGAAAAGCAAATAATTATTTTTCTTGGTGACTTTTCACACTCTATGATTACTGGAGAAATACTCTGATAATAGCATAAATTCTGATAAGCAGTCGTGACTCACTTACACTGAGAAGCCACTGTAAAATGGAATTTCAAAAGATGCATAAAATAAGCACAAAACAGTTGAGGTGGACTCGTGCATGAACTCATTCAAAAGTAAACTTCAGAATAATGACAGATTTTTAGTAAAGTTCTAAGTTATGCCTTATTTCTAAGATGTACTGAAGTGAATCAGACTTTACTCTTTGTCTGATATTTTGCTTAATGCACACAATTACACTCCATATGAATGATGAAAATTACTGTGGCGTTCAATGTTGTTTTAGATGAACAGTTTATGTGCATATTGCATAAATTCTGAGGACAAATTCTGATGGAAGTTCTGATAAATAAGTTCTGAAGAACCGAAATCAGAATTTGTGTGAAGAATCACAGAGATAGGCATTCATTTTTCGAGTTAAGAAATCATGTTCTGATGACTGTTAAGTTCTGATATAAGTCTAAGTGCTGATATTCAATTCTGATCCTCTATTTGACTTATTTGTGGTTAAAATCTGAAACAGTCTTATTTTAAATCAGAATATGTACGGGTGAGATATTAACAGTCAATACAATTCGGGTTAGTGGAACACGTACATGCACAGTAATATTTACTTGTTTCTTGTGCGCATTAAACCCTGTTTTACACTTCCAATGACTGTTTTTCTTCTTCCCAATCTAGGGAGACGAGGTAGAATTATTTCTACCTGTCAGCATTAAATTTCCTTGCTTCTCATGGCATTCTATTGCCTATATAAACCAACACCTCAAATCAGCCTACACATCATTTCTTTTCTCACATACTCACTCTCTTTTTCTTCATACCAACACAATCAAGGTCAACTACAATATGTTTTTAAACTATGAGACCTTCAACATGGAGTTGAGCTGTGAGGACTGGCAGCAGGAATGGCACGTAACTGTCATTCCTAATGAGATTTGGGACTCGGTTCTCCAGGAGGTTCTCACACACCTTCTGTTCTTTTACATGGACTACCATCACCATCTGGAGCGATTGGAAGAAGAAAGGTTGGAAGCTCTCCGCCAACAAGAGCGAATCATTCGACTCGCTATTCTTTTTGTAGATAGTCGGAAGAAGAAATAATTTGTTTTCTTCTTCCTGTTTTTCTTCATCGTCAGCTTTGTCCGGCTTCTTAGCCAAGGATAAAAGTTGTTGGAGTTTGTAGCTTAGGACAGTCTTGTAATGTTCTGATGTAAATTTCAATTTCATGAATGTATTCTCTTAATATATTAATGGAATTTTATATTTTTGCAAGATTTGTCTCTGAGATTTTTAAATTCTGCTGCATTTTTAAATCCTGATATATCCATATTCTGATGACCATTTTAATTACCTGATATAAATTAAGTTCTGATTTTAAAATATCAGTACTTGTTTACTTGATTTATTTTTTTGGTCATTCTCACACTTGAATATTTTTACAGAATATTGGTTTTGCAGTGAAAATGATTAAATAAGTGGGAACAGTTTAAATTTAGAATTAAAACTGACTTACCTCAATTAATGGGATTACTTGGTAAGTGGAACGGTTTTTTCTTAAAAAACTGCATGTGATAAGTAATGATTACTGTTTTCCCGTGCCTATTAACTATTCATTATTGCTGCATGTCTGACAGGTGTCCAACGGTTATTTTTTTTAACCATGTATAAGTAAGAGAGAGAAGATTATACAATCTTTTATTTACTTTTACACTTTATCTCTCTTTCTTTACTTTTACTCTCTCTCATCTCCTGACGTTGGTTTTCATACAGACATTTTATCAAATACCTTACAGGCAACCTTAATTCTCAATTTTTTTTCTCATGGCACCTAAGGATTTGACTATAGATGGAGCCAAGTTCGTTCCCAACAACTATGCTGCAATCCTAAATCATGCTGAAGCTCCATCTGAGTTGCACTTTGTGCAAGATCTTCTGGCACACAGTGAAATTGGGTATGCATTGACCCAGCCTCAAGTCATTTCCAGCCAACAAGTTCTAACATTTTGGCGGACTGGGCATTTTGATAATGGTGGTGCTACTGGTACTCCCAGCATTGTTTTTGACGTCAATGATGTTGAACATGTGGTAACTCCTGGAACAGTTCGTAAAGCTCTACATTTACCAGAAGGCTGCATTTTCTCAACACCGAAGGAACCAGTTCTACAGCAGCTCATGGCCAATTTGGGGTATGAGAAGAGTTTGGCTAAGCTTGGACAGTTGAAACGAGCATATATCAGAAAGGAATGAAGCTTTTTCTTCGACTGCATCACTAAAGCCTTCGGGAATAAGTGTTCCAACTTTGATGTCATTCCAATAATGAGTCAGCACATCGGGTATGCTATTATTAACCAAACTCATTTTGATTTTGCAAGTGTTGTGTTAGGCTTTATTGGGGATAGGATGACAGAGGATAGAAATGTAGTTTACTTTGCTAGATTCTGTCAGCTTATATATACCTTTTGCTGTGCTGATGACCCTCAACTAGCCAGTTCTTTATTTCCACCTTTTAAACTTGCAAAACGGGCTTTTAATGACTTGGTAAATGCTGACCTTAAGAAAATGGTGGTTAGACCTTTACAGATTCCTCAGTCTGTAAAACAGATCCTGATAAATGCTGATCCTCAAACCTATAGATCTGTTTATCCTGATGTATAACCTACCACCACATCCCAAACACCACAACAACCATCAGAACATACCACTCAAACATCTATACCTCAATCCTCTATCAGAACACATCTCAAACCTTCACAGATAGTTCAACCTTCATCATCAGCACATACTGTGAAGCCTTCATCTTTCAAGCCCAAGAGGACAAAGACTGTCCCTCAGACACCACAGAAAAGAAGGAGGATTGTTCTGAGAAATGAGTCTGATAGTGAGGAACAGGTTTCTACATCAGAACCTGTTGTTAAGGAAGCTGAGAAGGTCCCTTCTCAGAAGGATTCTGGAATTGGGGGATCTAAGCTTCTTAAAAGGCTTAGAAGAATGACTTATGCTGAACCTCCCAAGGAATCCCCACCTTCAAAGAGATACAAGAAACAGAGAGATAAAAGGCCAGCTTTAGATGATGTGGAAGCAGCAGCTAAGGAAGAAGATCAGGAATCTCTGATCTCAAAAGAACCAGAATTTGCTAAAGCTACTGCATCTCCCTCTCCATTATCCCCAACTCAGGAAGCTGCTACAGATAAGGCAAACACACCATCTGTGTTTCCTATACATGAAACTATATCTCCTGTAGACCCAGGCACAAGTGCTGAAATTGATATTCACAACCTGGTTGTGCCTGAGGTTCTCTACTTAGAAGCTCCAACAGCAATTAATCCATCAACAACACCTTTTACTGATGCTACTCAAACTCCAGAATTGTCTACAACACCTTCTCTGCATCTAGATGTTGATGATCAAAATATAGGTGAGCATCAGGATATGGTTGTTGATCAGAACTTGGAAACAAATCAGCACTTAGAGGATGATGCTGAAACCTCAATTGCTTCTCATACTGTTGTTTTATCAAAAGATGCTGATTCTGTCAGTTCTGATGCTTCAAATGCTGATACTACTGGTGATGCTGCTATTAATGCAGATGCTGATGAAGCTGGTCCTTCAGGACATGCACCTCAACAAACTGTTCATAAATCTGAACTAGTTAAGAAGTTTGTTACAAGAACAGCACCAGTACCTTGGAGTGAAACTCCTAGAGGACAGGAGTGGAATAAGGAATGGAACTCAGTTACCTTTGTTCCATCTGAAAAGATTCTTGCTGAGCACTTGGCAAAAGCTGATGAAATGTTAATTAATGATGATTTCAAGACACAGCTTCGAGTCACTGCATTGAGCACTAGACATCTTCAAGGTCTCCATTCAACAACTCATGCAGAGTTACATAAAATTCAGGAAGAATTGCTCAAGCAAGAAATGACTCAAAAAATTGATAAGAAAAAATTCTTCCAACCTACCTTTGACAGAGCTGCTTACATTGAGAAGACCCAAGAGAAGCAACAGTCTCAGATTGATGATATTTTGAAAAATCAAGCTTCTCAACAATCTCAACTCGATGAAATCCAAGCCTCAGTGGAATTGCTTGTCTCTCTTCTCTTACCAGCTGATGCCAAAAACGGGGAGAAAGTAATTAAGTCCAAATGCAAAACTGTTAAGACACTGAAGGGGAAGGATGATGAAAAAGATGACCAGGTAAACTCTGGAATAGGTGGAGGTCATGGTCAAGGTAGAAGTTTCTCATCAAGAAGAGCTGAAATTACAAGTCACAGGACAAGTTCTGATGCTGGAAAAAGAATTACTTCTGCTATTGGTAAAAGGATAAGTTCTGATGAACCTTTGGATCTTGATGAAGAAATATCAAGACAGCTATTTCTGAAAGAAAATCCAGGAATGGACTTTGAGAGTCTGATGGAAGAAGAAGCTAGACTTAAATCAGAAAAAGTCAAATCTAAATCTGAAGCTTTTGTTGGTAAAAAGAAACTTCTAAAGGCCAAAGGCATTGTGATAAAAGAAAGAACAAATCCTGAAGCAACCAAGGCTAAATCACAATTGCAGATAGATCCAAGGTCCAAGGGCAAAGAGAAAGTTGGTGAACCTATCAAGGTTTATGTGCCTCCTGTGGATGAAGAAATTACTGTTGAAGATGCTGATCTTGCTCTGACTTCAAGAAAAATTTCTAAGACAACCTCTGACATGGCTCAAGTTGTTCAGAGTCAAGATATAGTTAGTTCTGATATCTCAAAGAAGCAAGTAACCTCTGACATAGCTCAAGTTAACTTGATATCAGAAGATAAATCAAAGGAAAACTTTGACATTGCTCATGTTAAACCTTCAAAGTTACTCCTACCAGGATTCACCAAAGCCAAACAGACTCAACCTTTGAAGACTGCTGTAAGTGGTTTTGAAGCAAGAGTGGTTACTGGAAAGGAAGCAAGAGATAAATCTGGATTGGGTAGTGCTGATGAAAGAAGAATACAGAACACAACAATGATCCAACTTCCTTAAGTGAACCAGGTATTGGAGCAACTCCTGAAAGATTGAATCAACTAGAATCTGTATAGATGGTTTACCATACCTACTTGAGAGAACACATCTTGTTGTACTTCATGACAGATGGTAGGATTTATCATATAAGGGAAAATGCCATTCCACTGAGGTATTTTGAAGAATTGGAACATGTATTATTCTTACTTCAAGTGACTGACAAAATAACAGAAAGTGCTGCAAACTATTTGAAGAGTCAAATTCAGAGACATAAAAGGCTTTATTCTGTAAAGTCTGACAGCACATATCTTCCAAAGTATAGAGATCACAAGGGTGATATTGTTGAGATGAAGCCTAACTCTGCTAAGATTATAACTACCTTTCTGGGTTACAAGGCTGTGGAAATCAATCTTGAGTTTGACAAGCCGTATTTGATCAGACTAGATCAGGACATAAGGAAGCAAAAATTAATGATCTCAGGGCTGCAATCTTTCAAACTGGTGAAGATTATACAGAACTTAAAGATGCTAAAAGGAGGATGATTGATGAACTCAGATATGCTGAGAGATGTTTGTTAAAGAACTATCTCAGAACAACTCCTGACATCAGAGAGATCAGAAAGTGAATCCAAGTCAAGATCTACAACTGCTCAAATTCTGATATGAATACAGACTGAAGTTGTTATCAGAAGTTAAAGTTGGTAAAGCTTTAAGGACTGTAAGTTGTAGTTATCTAATCAAATTCTCATGCATTTGTACTTAATGTTTTTGACATCATCAAATATCTGTTAACTTGTATATTATGTTAATTTACAAGTTGGGGGAGATTGTTAGATATATTTGATAATGTCATGTCTAATATGATTTATGTTTAGTTTTCAGATCTTACTTAAACAGGACAAATCAGTACTTAACTGAAATCAGCACTTATACTAAAGTCAGAACTTAAGTCATCAGTACTTAAGGTTCAGGAGATATTTATCAGAAGATAATATCAGGACTTAAAGGAAACGTTCAGATAAGGAAGGCGGCTGATTGAAAGGAAAAGAAGATCAAGACAAACGTAAGAAGAGATATGCATGAAGAAGGAATTCTATGAAGAATAGAATACTTGGAAGAAAAGATATCTGATTGATATATTTTAGGAAGCAGAATTATATTCCATATCAATTAGCGATTATCTTGTAACTGTGTAGTATATAAACACAGACATAGGGTTTACACTATAAGTGTTATCATTATCGAGAAGATTATTCATTGTAACCCTAGCAACTCTCGTGATATTTGTTCATCACTGAGAGAGGACAGTTCCATACTGTAACAGAATTTATTGCTTTGAATAAAGTCTATTTTCTGATACTTGTGTTATTAGAATTCGATTTGATTGTGCTATACACTGTATTCACCCCCCCTCTACAGTGTGTGTGACCTAACATATTATTATGTTTTGTTGTATTTTCAACTTCTGTACTTTCTGATATATTAATTATTTAATATAATTTATTTGTGCATTTTTTATAAATTTTTTATTTATGTATTTTTTCTTATATATGTTTATTTGTTTCTATGGGTTTTTATATATGTTTAGGGGTTCATTATATTTGTTTGTTTTTATCGCATTTTGACGGCTTTTATTTAAAACAATTAGATATTATAAATGAATCGAAAGAGTTTTATTGAATAAACTACGTCTTTATTTATTTTGATGAGTTTATTAGACAAGTTAATTTTTTTTAATGAATTAATTTTTTGTACTTGAAATTGAGTACTCCAACTTAAAGCATATGTGTTCTGTTATGTAATTTTTTATATATTACACAAATTACATCCTTTCTTAGAACAAAAGTAAATATTAGACATTGATATAAAATTAGATGTATGCTTGTATATTCATATTTTCTATTGTGTTCGAGTATAAACTAGCATAATAACTTGTGCAAGCCACGGGCCATTTTCTAGCTTCATATTAAAATGCGGTATATAAATTTTTAAAATTTTAATTTTTTGCGATTAAAAAGTAAAGTAATAATCATAAAGACTTATTGGTAATCGCCAGTCGTTGGGCCAAGAAAGGCATTGGACTTGTTAGAGTCCCTAATTAAAGTGTATAAAAAATAATAATACATGTAATTTGTACTCAATGATCATCTAGAATTCTAAATGTTGATTTTTTGTATTACAATTATTATTCCTCTTCTTTTTTCAGGCGTATGATTCTGGTGATAACAAATTTTATGTTGTACGTGATCTCTAAGTTAAATATGTCGTTGTTTAGTTCAATAATATGAGTAAAAGGTGATGAAAACTTGTTGTATATGATGTAGAAGATTTCTCAGCCCAATCACAAATTTCTCATGTCGAATTGCCAGTATAATATTGTTAAATTCTTTGTGGCAGTGTTTAGTTAACAAATATAGACATATTCATTATTCGTACATGGATATGTAATTTAGAATAATTCATTGTGTGTGATAAGGTTGGTGTCATACCAAACATTTTTTTTCTAGTATAGAGACTAAGGTATCATTATTTGGATTGTTGTAATTTTTCTCCTAAATTAATTCAATTTTTTTCCTAAACAAACTTAGTGATCATATATATATATACATATTGTTAGGTCCCAATATGTTTGTAGAAGGGGGGTTGAATTCAAACTATACCGTTTAATTGAATTTAATGCGGAATAAAAAAGTGAAATAAAATTCAAGTTAAATAAAACTATTATTAAACTTGAAAAGTGTTACAACAACGGTATCGATTACAAGGGATTAATCTTAAATAAATTATCACAAATCAAGAATAAATTCGACATGAACTTTTTCTATTTTTGCAATAAAAATATCAAATGCTAGAAGCAATTTGAGATTAAATTTTAGGGATTTTGATCTGCTAGATAGTTACACGAACAAGAGAATGATTTCTAGTGGTTTGGATTTAACTATAAATGCTAGAAATTAATACTCTTGAATTTTGCAGTTGAGGATGAAATAAGTTTTGCTGCTGCTTTTTATTTGTTCTTGAGTAGATGAGTTGTGTTCAATGTAATGAATTGAATGTCTGTTGCTCTCGTCTTTAATAATTCAATCAACAGAATCCACTTGAAATGGCAAGACAATTGGTATGACAATTGCTTGAACTGGCATGATAATCGGTGAGACAATCTGTTAAACTAGCAAGACAATCGGCATGACAATTGATTATACTGGAAAGACAATCGTCATGACTATTGAATTAACTGGCAAGGCAATCGGTATGACTATTGAATGAACTGGCATGACTTTCGGTATGACATTTGATTGTCATACCAGTTCAAATGATTGTCTTGCTGAATTAATATTGAATATTAATTCAAAATCAATTCTGAAAATTCATAATATTAATTCAGAAGTAATTAATCAATTAATTCAATTAATCAATAAATAAATCTTTGCATATATAATTTATTTTCTTAATTAAAATATATGACTTAATTAATTAATAGAGAATTAATATTACTCTTGAACAACAACC
Organism: Apium graveolens; assembly: GCF_009905375.1. Taxonomy (NCBI): domain Eukaryota; kingdom Viridiplantae; phylum Streptophyta; class Magnoliopsida; order Apiales; family Apiaceae; genus Apium; species Apium graveolens. The sequence goes on from NC_133657.1 coordinate 174,303,627, forward strand.
ATTCTTCTGAAAATCTTCAAAAAGTTATGAATCAATTTCACCACTTCAATGTTGATACTCGATGTACTGTCTGGTTCATGAGTGACTAACTTCCCTGACGTTTGTTCATGTCTTAACTTTGATAACTTGATTTTCTTCAGATTAAAACCCTGTAATTATCTGATACCCTGACAAGATCTCTGACACTTGATTAAATCCACAATCTGGATTTATATCACTGAGGCTTGATCAATTTCTTGAACTTCTTCCAGTGAATTAAATCCTCAAGTCTGTAGATGAACAATGTTTCTTAATCTTTTGACATACGTTACTTTGAGAGATCTCTTTGATGATAGAACCACTATTTACTTGTTACATTCTTATTTGAGTTGAGTTAAATCCTCAAATAAACAAATAGGCTATGACATATGCCTTTCAATCTCCCCCTATTTGATTGTTAGATAATAACAACAAATACCTAGAGGATAACTCAACTAACAAATAAGAAAAAGATATAAAAAGAAATGCAAAGTAAACAGCAGAAACGTTTTGGATTAAATTTAACATTTTCCAAATTCCAAAAGAAATTTACAAGTGAATACAAGATAGATGTTCCTCTAGACTGAATATATGAATACATTTGTCTATCTTGATTCATTAAGCTCTAAGCATATTACATTAAGTTTTGAGCTATTTGAATTCAGTTTCTTCACTTCAGAATTCACCTTCTTCCAAATCTTGCAGCAGCTCCTTGTCATAGACACGATCCCTTTCTGAAGAGAAACTGACTGGTCTAACTGGTTGAACCCTAACTGACTTTAGCTTATTCTTAAACTGATTTTACCTTTTGATGTTCTTTTCACAATAAGCTTGAATCAGATCAGCAACTCAAGTTTTTAACTCAGATGAGTATCCAGCAGTTCTTAAATGATGTTCCATCCAGACAAGATGCTTAGTAGAGTAGTCTTTAAGAGATTGTGAATCGAGATGGCAGATTTGAAGACAGTCAGACTTAAAGAATCTTACTTGAAAGGGTAAGTTGACCACTTGAGGACTAGCCCTACTAGCAAACTCTTTTAGCCTTTCACTGAAGTACTTCATTCAATTCTGAGCTTCTTTTGACTTTGTGAGAAGAACCCAAATCTCAGATAAAGAACGATTCTCAAACAGGTGAAGTGATACCTTGAAAGCTCCTTCACTCTGACAATATACAAAGATGCTCATTTCATTTAATATTCTGTCAAAAAGCAGCTGAGATCCTTGAGATTTCAGTCTTGATAGCATTCATGTACACGTCATTAGTTTGGATTAGAAATTTCCAGCCTGTCGAGAAGATGTAGAAACTCCCTATCATTGTTCGTGCTCAACTGAGGTATATCAAGAACTCTCCTTGCTTCATCTCATTTTACACCAATCTTCAGATTTACATCTCTTCTTCTTTCTTCAGCTTTAATGTCATGAAGACGTTGCTTTTCAAGAGTTTCTGTTCTTTGGATTTCTTTTTTCATGTCAATGATCTGAGATATCTTTTTAAGTTCAACTTCTTTTCTCATCAACTCTGACTGCTGCTTCTGGAACTCTTTCTCCAAAACAGGATCCACTGGAGCTTCCTCTTCCCAGTCTTCAAAATTACTTTCCTCTTCAGCTTCAAAGATACTAGCTTTATCTTCCAGGACTGTTTCAGTGGGAACATCAAGAATATCGAAGTCATCTTGCTCTCCACTATAGTAGACATCATCAGCCTTCCTTGTCTCTCCAGCAGAAGAATCTTTTTCCTTTCCTTTTCCACTTCTCCCTTGATTCTCCCCTTTAGTTGAGGAATCCTCTACAGATTTCTCTTTAGACCCTTCATGACCTCCATTACCTCCAGAGTCCGAGCCTCCACCAGACGGCCCTTCAAAGAAGGTCATTTTCTCTTCAGTAGGACAGTGAGAATTTTTTATCATGAAATACAAGTGCTTCATCCCTTCATTGAGATGTTCCATGCCCTTTTCTATCTTCAAGAATCTGGAAGAGTCCAGGGAATGGTTCATTTCAATCAGGTCTTCAAGAGAATTCATTCTAGTATGGAGAGAGCAGAAGTTTGTAATGTCTTCGGCTGATAAAGTTGGAGATTCCTGAATGGAGTTAAGCTTTGGTATCACAGTGGTCTTCAAATCTGAGATATCATTCCTGATGAATGCCAGCTGATTTTTGACAGAGGTGGAAGAAGAAGACCGTTCAACCACTTGTGCTTTGAATGTTTGAGCCTCAGCCTGACTTTTAGCAAGTTGTTCTTTCAGAGTAGCAATCTGAGCTAACAGGTTTTCAGTGTTTGTGTCTGCGTGTGCGCTCACCTGAATATCTCGCGTTCCTGGTTCACTCATCTGACGTGCTTGTGTTTCTCTCAATATAATTGCTCGTGAGGAGCCATCCTGTTGCTGGTCTTCTGTACCTGCAATTGAAATCACCCTAGCCTCTTCAAGAGAGGTCAGTGGTGGTGCAATGGGAATTCGCGAGTCCCGATCCTCAGCCAAGTCTATCTTTTCATGGGAAATAGATGTATGAATTGCTTCAGGGATAGACTGACCGAGTTGCCCTCAACTTTCTCCAGATAAATCTGCGAGTGGAGAATCCCGTGAGGGAGCCAGAGGTGTTGGATCTGGGAGGGGAGAAAATGACTCTATTAGAGGAGGCTGAGAGTCATATTTTCCCTCTGAAGCATGTGACTGTCTTCTGCCGTAACTATGGCAGGCACTGTAACAGACTCAATGTGCACTCCTCTCTCTTGTGTTCTGAGTTTCATCTATTGGAATGTTTACTTCCATTGTGAGTAATGGAAGGGTGCTTGACTCAATACAAGATGCCATGACCCTTTGGAGAATTTCAATAGATTCACCCTATTGAGAGGATGTCTCTAGTAACTGTTCAGTGGCCATTTCAAAGTCCATTTCCTGTTGGGAGGACAAGGATGGGCTTTCAGATGCCTCAGTAAATGTTCTTATCTTCTTGGGAGGAGGCAGAGCTGAGGGTTCATTCACTTCTAAAAACACACTACTCCCAACTAACCTTCTCGGTAACATTTTTGACAGTGGGGGAGAGTTTGAAATAGGTTGTGACTCTGTGTTTGGCTCTATGACCTGGGATTAAAGTTGTGGTTCTACAACTTCATGGTCAGCCCTATCAACCACTGGGGGTCTTTCATCAGAAGTAGGAATGGTTTGAGACTCAGGAAGTATTACCTACAGTGGAAGAGCATCTAAAGTCTGTGCTTGGGTGGCTTGTACCACTGGAGGTTGAGGTTGTTGTTCATGATCGGGAAGAGCAAAAACTGATAAAGGAATGAAGTCGGCCATGAAAGCAGATACAAGTACTAGAACTTGCATGAATTTAAAGGTTGTGTCTTGTCGTGTGTAGATCTTTTTGTTTACAGGAGGTGGTTCAGCGACTGAAGAGTTTGCAAAAAGAGCCTTATGCTCAAAGGTCAGAAGGTGTTCTACTATAAGCATAAGAAATCGAGCGTAATAGCAAGAAACCCTACGATTCGAAGAATGATCGCGCTTGGCTGAAGTGAGACGTCTCAGAATAATGGGTAAAATTAATTTGCCAAAATTGATCCTTTGATTGAAAACAACCGCAAGACCAATATACTGAAAAGTGGAAGTGATGTTGTGAAAATTGGATTTAGTGCAGTTGGCAAACACTTTGGAAAGTGTATCGAAGAAAATATCCCATTCAGAGACCAAATTTGACTTAGACAGCTTAGTCAAATTAATCACCCCCTGATAGTGAATGGCATTGAAAAAGTTTGAAATCTCATTATCAGTGGGTAAATTAACAAAATTGTCCATTGGAAAATTTAAAGCTCTATTGATAACTGTTTCATCAACTACATACTGTGTGTTTGCCACGGTGAATGAAAAAGATTTAGAAGCAGTGGCCACAGTAGAAGTTGTGCAAATCAGTCTAAGCAAATCGATATTTAATAGAACAGTTGATTTAATAGCGGAGCTAACAATCGAATGATCGTTTAAAAATTGAATCTATGGCTTAAATTTCTCAACATTACAATTTTCTGGATTAAAATCCCCAACATGATTATGCGAGACAATATGGAAATTGAGAGCCATTTTAAAAACAAATACAATAAGACACACACTTTCAGAATTTTAAGAATTAAATTAAGAAAATTCGAATTAAAAATTAATTAATAATTCGAATTAATTCAATTATATTCAAAAAATAAATAAAAAATGTATCTTGATGATTTTTATCCCACAAACTCAGTAACCCGCGACACAATACCAGACACAAAATCAAATTGAAGTTCAAAAACACACGACACAAAAACAAAATCAGAATACAGATTGAAAGAAAGAACTGAAATAAAATAGAAATAAAAAATGGGCAGCACTCCTGTATGTATACAAGTGTATGTATATAACAGGAAGTGAAGATTAAGATTGATGAGTAAGAACTCGAGCAAGAATGGACAATGGCGATTTGTTGGTAGAGAGAGAGACAGACGGTTGGTTTATAACAAAAGAGAGAGAGACAGTCTATAATGACAAAACAAAAGAGACTAAGTAGTATAACTGGTATGACAATTCGGGATTGTCTTACCGATTGTCATACCAATTGTCATACCAGGCAAAAAGGGGAAATAAAATAAAAATAAAATAAAAAACGAAAAAGAGAAAGAACTGGAATGACAATCCGATAGTCATACCGATTGTCATTCTAGTACAAAATGAAAATAGAAATATATATATAATATAAGTTTTATATCTGGCAAGACAATTGATTGTCATACCGATTGTCTTGCCACTATAAAACTTATACTGAGAATAAAAATAAATAATGATAAACTGGAATGACTTTCAGCAAGACAATTTCAATAGTCTTGTTGATTGTCATTGCAGTTATATATATAAAAACATAAAAAACAATTTTAAAAATAAAAATAACTTAACCAATATATACAATTACAGAATAGACAAATACAGACTAATATAAATATGGAAAAAGTGCAGAAAATATTTACAAAATTAAAATATTCATAAATAATTATATTTTAGTTCAAAAATAGATTTCTTTTGAATTTTAGCAAAAAAAATTCATAGAAAAATATTTTTAGAGAAAATAAAATATTCTGAGATATTAAAATTAACAAGTAGAATAAATAAATAAGATAAGATAGCAAAATTACATAGAATAAGAAAGAAATATGGTATAAATGATAAAATAAATTTGTAAATGAATTTTTCATCCATGAAAAATTCATTTGTAAATTCATTCAAGAACAGATCTCAGATATTAACTAGTTTAATCACTAAAACTATTCAACATACCCAATTTACCAACTAATCTGGTAAATGTGGATTCATCAAGAGGTTTAGTGAAAATATTTGCTATTTGTTCTTCTGTTGGAACAAAAAATAGTTCAACAGTACCATTCATGACGTGCTCTCTAATAAAATGATACCTGATGTCAATGTGCTTGGTCCTTGTGTGCTGCACAGGGTTGTTGGTGATGGCTATTGCACTTGTATTGTCATATAGAATAGGAATTTTATTCAATACAGAGCCATAGTCCCGTAGCCGGTTCCTAATCCACAAGATCTGAGCACAACAGCTTCCAGCAGCAATATATTCAGCCTCGGCCGTTGAGTTGGAAACTGTTTGTTGGTTTTTGCTATACCATGAGACTAGCCTGCTACCTAGGAATTGACAACTCCCTGAGGTGCTTTTCCTATCAACAACACTTCCTGCATAATCTGAATCTGTATATCCAACAAGGTTAAAACCAGATTCTTTAGGGTACCAAATACCTAGATTTGGTGTTCCCTTAAGATATCTCAAGATTTGTTTAACAGCAACGAGATGAATATCTCTAGATCCGCTTGGAACCTTGCACATAAGCATGTAGCATACATAATATCTGGTCTACTTGCAGTAAGATAGAGTAATGAGCCAATCATACCTCTGTAGCTTGTGACATCTACCTTAATGAAGTTTTCACATGGTTCAAGCTTGATAGTTGTAGATGACGGAGTCCTTGCTGATGCAGAATCCTCAAGATTGTATTTTTTGAGGAGTTCCTTGAGATACTTGGATTGACAAATAAATATTCCATCTAACCTTTGATTTACATGTAATCCGAGAAAGAACTTCAGCTCTCCTATCAAGCTCATTTCAAATATGTTATGCATTAACTTAGCAAATCTCTTACAGAGACTATCATTAGTAGACCCAAATATTATATCATCCACATAGACTTGGACTAATAAAGTATCATTCTTATGTTTTTTAGAAAAGAGAGTTTTGTCTATGACACCTCTAGTAAAGCCATTTTCAATAAGAAATTCAGAAAGAGTGTCATACCATTTTCTCGGAGACTATTTGAGACCATAGATAGCCTTGAAAAGAAAGTAGACAAAATCCAAATGATCTGGATCTTCAAAACCAAGAGGTTGCTCTACATATACCTCTTCATCCAACCTTCCATTCAGAAAGGCACTCTTGACATCCATTTGATAAATTTTAAAGTTCGAGAATGCTGCGAATGCCAGAAATATCTTGATGGCCTCAAGTCTAGCCACTGGAGCATAGGTTTCATCATAATCAATGCCTTCAGCTTGAGAATACCCTTTAGCTACCAGTTTTGCTTTGTTTCTTGTAACCACCATCTTCATCTAGTTTATTCCTAAATACCCATCGAGTACCAACAGCTTTCTTGTGTGTAGGTCTAGGTACCAGTTTCCAGACTTATTGATGTTCAAATTGATTCGGTTCATCTTGCATAGCAATCACCCAATCTAGATCAGTCAGTGCTTCCTCAATCTTCTTAGGTTCCATCTCAGAAAGAAATCCTGAGAACAGGCATTCATTTTGAGTAGCACATCTAGTTCTGACTCCAACATCTGGATCACCAATTATTAACTCAAAAGGATGAGCTTTATTCCAGACAGTCTGTCTTGGAAGATTTGATCTTGATGATTGGCCTTAAATATATTGGGATGTTGTGTCCTAAGTTGATCCTTCAGCATCTCCCCCTGAGTTGTTTCCAGGTTGACTTGATGATTCTCCGTCAGTAGCAGTGGTATCTCCATTATTGCCAATGTTTCCATCACCATTACCTTGAGTATCATCATGATTAACAGGTTCTTCACCAGCAGCAACCTCGGGTTCTTGATCATTTTCTGATTCTGAATCTGACATTTCATCAAACTTCAGTTTCTCAGAAGGATCTTCAGTTTGGATACTAGGGAGTTTAGTGTCATCAAATATAACATTGACACTTTCAATTACTTTGTGTTGATCAATGATATACACCATGTATGATCTTTTTCCATAACCAACAAAAATACCCTCATATGCCTTTGCCTCGAATTTGCCACGACGATCATCTCCATCCTTGAGCACGAAGCATCTGGCACCAAATACATGAAAGTATTTGATAGAAGATTTCTGTTCATTCATAATCTCATAAGGAGTCTTCATGAGGTCCTTGTTGATTAGAGTTCAATTCTGAGTATAACATGCAGTATTGACAGCTTCAGCCCAAAAGTACATTGGAAGACCTGATTCACTTAACATAGTTCTTGCAGCTTCAATCAATGTACGATTCTTCCTTTCTACCACTCCATTCTGCTGAGGGGTTCTAGGAGCTGAATATTGTCTAGTAATCCCTTTGTCTGTACAAAATCCATTGAGAAGTGAATTCTTGAATTCTGTTCCATTATCTGACCTTATTGCTCTAACAGGGATATTAGAATCTAACTCGATCAACTTGATATGATCAATCACAACTTGTGGTGTTTCATCCTTAGAGTGAAGGAATAAAACCTACGTATACTTGGAATAGTCATCAACTATCACAAGACAGTAACACTTCTTTGACATCGAAAGAACATTAACTGGTCCAAACAAATCCATGTGCAATAATTGAAGAATACCAGTTATGGAGGATGTGTCAGTGCCTTTGTGACTTGCTTTTTTTGACTTTCCTTTCTGGAATGCCTTACACAGTCCTTCTGGGGAGAATTCTAGTTGAGGCAGACCTCTGACCAATTCTCTCTTAACAAGAGAATTCATTGTTTTGAAATTGAGATGGGAAAGTCTCTTGTGCCATAGCCAACTCTCGTTTGACGATGCCTTTGCATAGAAACAATTGACTTCAGGATTGCTTCCAGAGTTCATGTCAGCTACGAACAGATTTCCTTTCTGGATTCCCATCAAGGAGGGTTGTTCATTTTTCTTATGCAGGATTTGACACTTCAGCTTGTCGAATAAAACATTGTAGCCCTTATCACAGAATTGACCGATACTAAGCAGATTGTGTTCAAGTCCTTGCACAATATACACATTATCAATGATAATATTTCCAGCTTGCAAACAGCCATATTCCTCAGTTAAACCTTTGTTGTTATCTCCAAAGGTAACCATTGGGCCATCTTTCTCAACCACATTTGATAGCAGGGCTCTATCTCCGGTCATATGTCTTGACAACCTGCTGTCAAGAATCCACACTACCGGTTCCACCTGTTTAATGCCCTGCAATACAAATGGATTAGACCTTCTTCGGAATCCAAACTTGGTGGGGTCCGGCATACTAATAGAATTGGCCTTTATCAGGAAAAACAACATTCTTAACTTTTATGTTCTCAACTTTCTCAATGACTGGACATTTGACCTTCTAAACAGCCTTAACAAATTTATGTTTAGGCTTAGGCACAAATGTCTCCTTTCTAGCTTTAGGAGGACTAGCAGTCTTCGACCTATTATGCTTCCTATTATTCACATGCTGACGAGGAGTAGTCTTATCACTAGAAATATGCTTACCATTAAAATAAGCATATATCAATTTAAAAGCACAAGACATGCAATTAGGAACACCACATACTTTATGAGAGGGATTAACAACAGGCAAATTATGCATGGTAGACATGGCATTTTTGTTATCCAACTCATGTGTGTCCGAGTTAGTCTCAGTTGCTTTCACAACTTTGACTGGAACTTTCGACACACTTGGCTTGGAAACAACCTTCTCATTAGCAAGATCTTCAGCACGTATTTCTTCTTGAATAATAAAGGCGGTCTCATCGAATGGTTCATCAATTTATTCTTTATAGAGGGGTTTATCAACACCCTTAAGCACATGTGGTACTTCCCTACCTTTAGCACATACATGAGGAGAAGAGTTTATGCATAATTCTCCAATAGCAACATTGTAATCAAAGCCTATTCCAGATGTTTGATTAATAGCTTGCTTATTGTAGAACTCTTTAGCCTTCGAACAAGAATTAAAGTAAGCTTTAACCTTAGTCTCAAGACCGGTGATCTTGTCTTTGAGAATAGTTTCGAGTTGTCTATTATAGTTAACTCTATTCTCTAGAAAAGATACTTGTTCTTTTAAATTGTCTTGATTAATGTGCACAAGTTTTAATTCATTGACCACTTTCTCAAGGTCTTTGACCTGTTGAATTAACATTTCATTATCACGACGAGCACAATCTAAGGAACCTCCTAGATGAAAAACTAATTCAGCATCAGTAAATTTTACCTCTTTTCTTGACGATGAAGTATTTCCATCAATAGCCATAAGAGCAAGATTCCCAACTTCTTCATCTTCACTATCAGTATCATCCCAGCTTCTTCCCTTTTCCAGGTAAGCCCTTTCAGATTTACTCTTCTGATTTGAATCATAAGAGTTCTTCCTTACTTGCTTTGGCTTCCTACATTCTGTGGTAAAGTGTCCCAACTCATTGCAGTTAAAGCATCGAATGGTGCTCCAATCAACCATCCATGTTTTGTATCCACCACTGCTGGTGTTAGAGGATGAAGATCCACCTTTTTGGAATCTGTTGTAGTTGGACTTGTACTTGAACTTGGGATTCCTCTTGAATCTGACATTGGAGAATCTCTTGACAATCAGGGCCATTGACTCATCTTCCAATTGCTCCAGCTCTTCCAAGGAGTAAAAATCATCACCGGATTGATTTGTAGTTGGAGGATCAAATTCTGCTACTATCACATTTTCCTCAGCCTTGGAAGACTGTACCATTCTCTCTGACTATTAAGATTGTTGTTGTTGTTGTTCAGCTACTAGAGCAGTAGACGTGCTGACCCCTCTACCTTTCCCGTAGACTTCCTTCTGCTGAATATGCTGCAACTCATAGGTTTTTAACACACCATAGAGCCTTTCCAAAGAAATCTCACTCAGATCTCTCGCTTCTCTTATGGCAGTGATTCTATGTTCAAGATGAGTTGGCAGTGTTAAAAGGAACTTTTTGTTGACCTCCCTGATTAAATAATATTTTCCATTTATGTTCAGGTTGTTGATCAATGCATTGTACCTCCCAAACACTTCAGTAATTCCTTCTCCTGGATTGGATTTAAAATGTTCATACTCAGAGGTTAGGATCTCTAACTTGTTCTCCCTAACTTCCTCTGTGCCTTCATTAATCACCTCAATAGTTTCCCAGATGTGTTTGGAATTTTTACAGTTCATCACATGTCTGTTCATCAAAGAATCAAGGGAATCAACTAAAATTAATTGAAGGCTGCCATCCAATGAGGCTTCTTCCTTTTCAGTAGGAGTAAAATCCTCATGCTCTTTTGCATAGGTTCTAGCTTTGGTAATTACAACATTATCTTCTATAACCTCTGGTTCAATAACCATCGGAATTTTTGGACCCTTCTTTAACACGTCCAGATATTTGGAATTTGCAACTTGTAAAAACAAGAGCATCTTCTTCTTTCACATAATATAATTTTCTTTATCGAACAGTGGAATTTTAACGGTTCCAACTTTTTGTGAAGTCATTATGAATTTTTGAGGAAATAAAAATTCAAGGAGTTGAAAAATCACAAAAGTCTAGGATCTTGATTTGTTCGTTAATCAGAAGACTCTGATACCAATTGTTAGGTTCCAATATGTTTGTAGAAGGGGGGTTAAATACAAACTATACCGTTTAATCGAATTTAATGTGAAATAAAAAAGTGAAACAAAATTCAAGTTAAATAAAACTATTATTAAACTTGAAATATGTTACAACAACGGTATCGATTACAAGGGATTAATTACAAATAAATTATCACAAATCTAGAATAAATTCGACATGAACTTTTTCTATTTTTGCAATAAAAAGATCAAATGCTAGAAGCAATTTGAGATTAAGTTCTAGGGATTTTGATCCGCTAGATAGTTACACAAGAACAAGAGAATAATTTCTAGTGGTTTAGATTTAACTATAAATGCTAGAAATTAATGCTCTTGAATTTTGCAGTTGATGATGAAATAAGTTTCGCTGCTGTTTTTTGTTTGTTCTTGAGTAGATGAGTTGTGTTCAATGTAATGAATTGAATGTCTGCTGCTCTCATCTTTAATAATTCAATCAACAGAATCCACTTGAACTGGAAAGACAATTGGTATGACAATTGCTTGAACTGACATGACAATCGGTGAGACAATCTGTTGAACTAGCAAGACAATCGGCATGATAATTGATTATACTGGCAAGACAATCGGCATGACTATTGAATGAACTTGCAAGACAATCGGTATGACTATTGAATGAACTGGCATGACTTTCGGTATGACAATTGATTGTCATACCAGTTCAAATGATTGTCTTGCTGAATAAATATTGAATATTAATTCAAAATTAATTCTGAAAATTCATAATATTAATTCAGAATTAATTGATCAATTTATTCAATTAATCAATAAAGTAATCTTTGCAGATATAATTTATTTTCTTAATTAAAATATATAACTTAATTAATTAATAGAGAATTAATACTACTCTTGAACAACAACCATTCTTCTGAAAATCTTCTGAAAGTTATGAATCAATTCCACCACTTCAATGTTGACACTCGATGTACTGTCTGGTTCATGAATGACTAACTTCCGTGACGTTTCTTCATGTCTTGACTTTGATTACTTGATTTTCTTCAGATTAAAACTCTGTAATTATCTGATACCCTGAAAAGATCTCTGACACTTAATTAAATCCACAATCTTGATTTATATCACTGAGGCTTGATCAATTTCTTGAACTTCTTCCAGTGAATTAATTCCTCGAGTCTGTAGATGAACAATGTTTCTTAATCCTTTGACAGATGTTACTTTGAGAGATCTCACGATAGAACCACTATTTACTTATTACATTCTTATTTGAGTTGAGTTAAATTCTCGAATAAACAAATAGGCTATGACATATGCCTTTGATATATATATATATAATAATCATATATATATATATTTAGTAATCATATATATATATATTGGCTTCCCGTACGAAACTTTTCTTAATTCGATAAATTTTTTATAAATATTTGTACTTAAATTTCTAATGATTTAATGTTATTATGAAAGAAATAATACGATAATTTTTACAATCAATGTAATTATTCTTCATTTTTAACATATAATATATCGAATAAAATCATAAATTTTAGTGTGTATATAAGTTTCATTCATATATAATAATTTCAAATATGAAAATAATTCTATAATAACATGAAATAGTTTCATACCAAATTAAACAATTGTAAAAAGTTTAGTATTTCATTCAAAAACTTTTAAATCCTTATGTAATTTTAATTTTATGAAATAATATACAATTTATAATTTTTTGTAAATAGGGTAGTATATGAAATCGTTAAAGTAGATACATTTTTCAAACTACATTAACCGCTAAATTTGTTTAAATTTGGAGAAAAAATTAACATCTTTCTTCTAGATTTCGTATGAAATATAAAATTTCTCTTTATTTCAAAAATTCATATACACATAGTTTAAATTTTGACGGTACTCTATATTTGTTTTAACAAACTAGAATATGGAAAAAATGGTTAAGTACAATGCATGTATCTTTACGCGGTCGTGCGATAATGTTGACCAAATACTGAGTACTTTTCATAAATCGGATCAAGTCCATGACATATCACAATACATTAATATCAATTTTGGTAAATAATATTTATTGACATGGTCTTATAAAGGTCTCGAATACATTAATCCATATGGACGTAGGACATTACAAACACCTTATTTTATTGAGATAACTTTCTCATTGATCCAATATACAAACTTTCTACATCCGCAAATTAAAAAAAAAACACATCAACTCGATCGAGTTTTGATACATCTGTAAAAAAATGGTCAAATTTTGTGTTTTTCAAATGAAGTACGCTAAGTTCGAAATAAGCTTAAATATATTGGTCTAAAAAAATCGAATAAATTTACGTATTGTAGGTTCACTTAACACTACGCCATTTATCTCATAATTATTGAATTATTTGATTTTTAAGGTCAATTTGGTCAAATAACTAAAATTTACCATTCTATTTTCTTAATATTGCACATACCTTTTAGCAACATAATTTTTATTAAATAAACACGCATTATAAAATTTATTTATCTATTTTTATATTAGTGCAAACCTGATTATTTGACATTGTTAATTAATTCTTATTTTTGATGTCGTAGATTGTAAAAAGATGGTTAGTTATAATTTACTAAATACGTGCTATGTCTTAATCTATATATTTTTTCGTATTATAGCTATCTTAAATATTAATTAAAAATTATTATTTTAATTTTAATTTAATTATTTGAAAATATATATCTAACTAAATCAATATATATATATATATGAAAGGAAAAAGCAATACCTAAAAATGTTATTTCATGAATTGTAATAAAAAAACTAAAAATTTACTGTTTAGCGGTATATAAATATTAAGTGCTTGAATAAAAATATAAAAGACATAGCGGCAAACTGGTATTGTGTGTGAAAATAAAGAGTGGACTCTGGTTCAATTCTCACCAAAAGCACATTTCTAATTATATTGAATATATGGGCAAATCCGTCATTTCACATGAATAAAATGTCTCCCCAATTTATACATATGTTGGGCTATTGTATATAGAAGGATTTGGTCAAATTATCTAATAACTTTTTTTATATTAAAATTAAGGAACTTATTATTCTCGTGTGGTGATCAAATTATTTGATCATTTTTTTAATTTATTCAAAAATATTTAAATCGGATTTATCCCTTCCAATTATTTTTAAAAAATGATACTATTTTAATGATAAACAAAATGACCTTATAAATCTTGACTACTAAACGATCTAACCCTAACATTTCAAGTGTCTTACACTAATTATATATAGGATAGAATTATTCATCAAGCCCGTTAGCCCAAATCGGGACCAAAAAAATATTCATTTATTGAGATTATCATTTATCGAACATTTATTTATCGAGGTTCTACTATATATGTAAAAATATTTTCAAAATTAGAATTAAATGTGTTCGTTTAATATTAGATTTGATAAGTCCTAAATACACCCGCTTTTAGACGCCTCCTGGGCTTTTACTAGTTTTCTGTGGTGGAAAACCCCAATTTTTTCATTTTTTTCTTGTCAATTTCCATTCAATAAAATTTAATTTTTTTTGTTGTTTGTATCTTCTCATGGATGTGTTTTATTTTTTCTTTTGGGATATTTTATTATGTTTTTGTTTGGTTGCGGTTGAATTTATTTGGTGTTGTATCTGTTGAGAACGAGTTTATTGATATTTTTGTGATCTAAAAAGCCTGCATCGAATTTGGGATGGGGCGGTGATGATTATTGTAAGAGTTTACTTTTCACTATTAATGATTGTTCGTCATTTACAGGTTTACACTTTCGACATGTCTATAGCTGATATCCGGCATATACATATAGATAGTTAGGTGCCTTCACATGTCTATAAGTGGCATCTTCTCCAATCTCAGTTTATACAATTCGTGTTTGTGAATGTGTAGTTTGGATCAATTGAAATGTCTTTGATTTCATTTTTAGTTTTAAGAATTTTTAAATTATGTGTGTTAAATGATAAAAAACAAATCATCTAATTTTTTTTAGTATTTTATTTGTTTTACAATCTGATTGTATGGTCAGCTGGGGGTTTGTACTGTATTATGTTCAGATTAATGAAAATTGCTTTTTGTTTGTTAAAAAATACTAGCATAAATCCCGTGCGATGCACGGGTTCCCACTAATATTTTAAATTTTTATTTATCCAGTTATATTGTATTTTTAAAATATTTATATAAATATATAATGATTATAAATTTATAATAAAAAATAATAGAATAACATGTGGTCGTAATTTAGTAGAGTAAATAGACTATTTCTAGTAGTTTAACAATTTAGTAGTTTAGGAGATATATAACACTATTATTTATATCTTTTAATAATATGATAAGTTGTATTCGTAGTTTAGTAGGATAAGTATACTATATTTAGTAGTAGTTTAATAATTTAGTAGTTTATTAGATATTTAACACTATTTATCTATTTTTGTAATAATCAAAATTAGGGAATTATCGTTAAACCAAACCATTGAACCAAATTATCTCTATTCCGGCTATTATAGTATAGTATAGAAGTATAGATATATATTAAATTTGATAAAAAAAAATTAATATAACAAAGATAATGCAACAAAACTTGTTTAAAAATATTTATATTTTTTGCCAGAGAGAGAAATTTTCATTAAAATTTTTAATCATTGTCTGACACATTAATAAGATCATTGTGAGTAATTACTCACAATTCAATGACGATCATTTAACTTGCAATTCAATTACGATCAACTAAAGAATCAGGAGAATTTGGAAGCAAATGAGCCACAATCAGCTAGAGAGTTAGTAGAATTTGCAAGTAAATGAACTACTTGATTTGCACACTACTTGACAAAATTTAAGAGGATATCTTGAATACTCGTTTAACAAAATTCAAGATGATTCCTTGAACTACTTGATTTGTAAATGGTTCAATATTGATTTGTAAATGGTTCACTAAAATTCAAAATGATTTCTTTTGACTGCTTGATTCGTAAAAAATCTAAGAAATCTGAGAAATATAAATGTATTTTATTATTCACCGCTATTTAGGACCTTGTCGATTCGATTTAATCATCACACATATGGGCACCTTCCAATATCAGATAAATGGTTTTGATAGTATTTTTTAAGTTTAGAAAACAGTTTTTAATATCAGTACTAAAAAAAATTTTGTGCACTGAGGAGATGAGAAATGCAAGCAAATATCTAAAGAAATAGGAAAAGCATTAGTTCTTTGAAAGAATGAGCAGGATGAAAACAAAGAATTTACTTTGCCTGTTGAAGAAGTATATGTGATATGCAAGGCTTGGTTACAAAGTTATATCAGGAAGAAAAGGGAGGCAAGGCAATCTTGTTAAGAGCAAAGAAGATAACACAAGAAGGAACATGCAATAACAAAGAAAGCATAATTGAGAAGAACCTAACTCTGGTATCCAAATGTAGCATATCCTATATGACAAGCAATTCAACTTTATATAAAGACCATAACCATCAAAGTGTAGAAATCCACTACTCTAATTTATAGAGGTCATTTCTTCCTCGATCGACAACTTTTCAGAGAACTTGATAATACTAATTAATCAAAATGGAAGCAATGCAGAGATCAGTAGCAACTAAAGTTTACCAGGATTTTGTTCCTCCTACAGAGATTGTAGAGGAGCCACAATGCAACACCCTCCTAGTCTATCTACCCGGTAAGCTACCTTACTCCGATTATCCAACAAAGGCTATATACTTGTTATACTTGTTGATAAATGTTATTGTTGTATTTCTTGGAAATTAGAGAGATTAGATCTCAAATCGACTGCAAAATTTTTAAGTTTTAACTAATCATCTGGTCTGCAGAGTGTTTTTTCAAATCTTCTTGCAGATTTATGTTCATAATTTAAGACATTTGATAATATTTGTATAGGTTTTAAAAAGGAGCAACTCAGAGTCCAGCTTACTAAAAACAAAAACCTTGTGATCAGCGGAGAACACCCTACTGGAGAAAATACTTGGAAGCGCTTTCAGAAGACAATCCCGATTCCTGTGAACTGTGACAGTAGCAAAATTACTGCCAAGTTTGAAGATATGATACTATACATCACACAGCCAAAACTGATAGCTCCTGTAGAGAAACAAGATCAGAAGAAACCAACAAGAAATCATGGAGATCTCACAGAAGAGAAACAAGATCAGGAAAATCCATCCAGTGGAAAAACTACTGAACATGTAGATGAGAATGAAGATCCAAACAAAGTCGAACAAGTATCAGATCACAAACAAGCTGAAAAAACAGATGTGGAAAGAAAAGAAACAGCAGAAGAACGTGTTGAAAAGCTTGGAGTAAAGGGGAATTTTTTTGAAAATGTTGCTGAGGATAGTAATGATGGTAAGACTGTCTCAGATAATATACCTGAGGTAGAGAAAACCAAAACTACAACAGAAATTGGAAAGATGGATGGCCAGAAACACAAAACTTATTTCGAGAACTTCTCTACAAATATGATTGTGAAGAAAGTAACCAGCCTCGTAATTGCTATTTTAGTGGCTGTTGCATTTGGTTTGCATATATACTATTTAGTTGGATGGGGAAAGAAAGCTGTAAAACAAGATCTGTAGTCTGTATGTGTGGGAAATAAATTTCATTGATCGCAAGCAATTGTATTAAAAGACTGATAAATTTAATGAACTTTTATATGGGGTACATTACTACTATTGTATGAAGAGCCTATGATAAGCTCTAAATTGCAGTAGAAGTCCTCATGGATGTTTCCCCTGATATTATCTGAAGAGGTTTGTTAAGAGAACTTAAGCAGTTACTTTGAACTGTTTTTGTTATTTGCATTCTTATTCTATTATTTTTTCTTTCGCTTGTTCTTCTTTTCACATAATCCAGCTGGCCTGATCACATATACTTCAAATTTACCTTGACAAGAAACTATTCCAAGGGCCGCTGTATGCAGAAAACTGCAGGCATTGGGTTGTGGATCTAATGTTTTGTTTAATTGTATGACATGGGAAAATAAACAGGGGAAGGAACAAAATCAAATTTAAACAATGCCGTAATTTTATGTCATGTGTTCCTTTCATTGCAACCAATTGAACACAGAAAATATCCAGGAACTAACTGTATGCATTTCTTCAATTTAAACTGTGCATAATTATAAGTAGAAAAATGTCTAACATCTTCAAAAATGAGTTAAATCTTTGCAAAATTTAAAGAGTCCATTCAAGGTCGTAACACAAATGCAGCAATCTTCATCCGTAAACATTTGGAACAGAACTCTTAAAAGTCATTATTTTATTCATAGGTACCCCCAGTAACACCACATATATTAGATGTATTAGCAAAGAGTGAAAGGTAAGATCAACACTTCTTACTGATAGTACTACATGGTGAAGCAAATGAAACTCAAGCGTTTAATCTATCTTTACTGAAGAAAAGAGGCGATGCACAAACAGGAACGAAGTTAAGAATCCAATGGCGCCTGTTGCAAGCATAATTGCGATGACCATGAAGAGTGAATAGCCTAAGTAGAGGGTAGCCGAGATTGGTCCGCTAAGGCTCTTAAGATCAAAAATCAGATAGTTAATGGAGTACAGGAATATGTAGAGGGCAACAGAGCCAGATGCAAAGAATGATTTCCACCACCATCTCCAATCTTCAACGCAAAGGTTCATATAAGTAAGCACTAAAGATACTTCAGCACACACCACCACCAAAAGAATTACTACCACAAAGAGAAACCCAAAAACATAATAAACGCGGCCAAGCCAAATGCTAGACATGATAAAGAAAAGCTCAATGAAGAGTGTTCCAAATGGGAGTGTCCCAGCTCCTAGAACCAAAGCCCATGAAGGAAATCTTTGAGCTGGAATTTCACGTGGAATCTGATTCGTGCGGACTGGGTATTCGAGACGTGTAGCCCTAGTACCAAGCAGTCCCCCCAAAAGGGTAAGGGGCACTGAAATGCAAAACCACAGTAAAAGTAGAACTAAAAATGTAGTAATTGGTATAGCCCCGGTGCTGTGACTTCCCCACAAAAGAGAATTCAGTGAGGTTAGTATAAGAAAAGCAACCCCCGGAAAGAAGCAGGCTACTCTCCACGAAACAGAAAACCATCCACAGCTGTCACATGAAATCGTCCTTGACAGCCAAACAGCAACATAACCAGCAATAATACCCAAAAACATGTAGAACATGAGCATTCCTGTAACCAGGGCTCCACGTGAAGCTGGAGACATAAAACCAAGTGCAGCAAAGAAGATTGTGGCTACTGCCATTCCCAGAATACGGAATCCATCTGCAACCATTACACAGAGAAATTCTGCATTATCTGGAGCACGGAAAACATCTCCTACCACAAGCTTCCACCCAGACAATTCCTCGTTCATCTGTGCTTGAGCCTCCTTGTCAAGCTCCTCGTACCTAGCCAAATCTCTACGAATGGTCCTTAAAAATATCACAAGAACTATTCCAGCAAGAAAAGTGATCACCATCAGTGAATTAAGTATCGAAAACCAATGTACCTTTGCACCTTCCATCTTCAAATACGCATCCCATCTTGAAGGCCACTTAATATCACTCTCCTCAAATTCAACTTCATAACTAAAAGCAACAGGTTGTCCTTCTTTTATAGGCATTGATACTGTATTAGGGTCACACTTGATAGGGGCAGGGTACTTATTGTACATACTTAGCTTATCTGCCAATTTAAAATCATGCTGAAAGCTGCACGGGATTACTTCAAATCCTACAACCATATAACCACGAGGCTGTCCTTCACCGCCTTTTTCATTAGTAGTAATCAACTCAGCCCCATCCCCTGTCCCGATAACACCAGCCACCCTCGTCTGCTCGTACTTATGTACCAAAACCTTGAACTTCAAATGATTAAACATATAATACGTGTCTTGAATCTTAATACCGACAGGGTAACCAGTCCATCGTAAAACAAAATTATCCTTCTTCATGTACCTAATAGCAGGAAGGTTATCAAGATTCATATTAACCTGATACATTTCATCAATCCTTTCTTTCAACATCTTAAACTGATCCGCTGACAAAGGACCAGTTTTGCACAGAAAGATCTCAGTTGCATTCGTGTACATCTGAAATCTGTAAGGAGAACTCTCGATTCGATCTCCCATAAGAAGCTCCCCAAGATTCTCAGCACTATCCTTAACACCTTCTAAAGGCTTACAAAATGGCAAACTATAATATTGATAAGGAATCTCTGTATCTATAGATGTTAAAGAATTCACTTTCACAGCTAACTGATCACCTACATTGTAATTATGAGGAAAGCTACCAGGGAGATAAAAGCCATCAACAAATGGAACAATCAGCCAACAAATCACTACCCATTTCATAAAATGATCAAATAAATCCATTAGTCCTAGAAATTTGATAGATTTCTCAAAGATTTCTATAGCCCAGATGAAGAAAAAATTTTAGAATTAATCAGGTTATGAATAATGAAGATTTTAACAAGATCGAAACCTGAAAAGAAAAATTAAAATAATAGAACTGTGATAATAAAGGAAATATTTTTAAAGAGAATATTGATGCATGTTGAGTGGAGTATGAAAAGTAAAAGAAGAAGTTACCAAGTTCCGGGAGTTAGTTTTGAATGGTGATCAGAAACGCCTCAAAGTAGGGAGATTTGAGTGGGCGAGTGAATTGGAATGAAGAGTGATATTACATGCACGTATATTTTATCTTTGCATTAGCCTTTGATGCTCTGTTTTATTTTATAGCTACAAAAATGTCCTAAGTTTTCAGGATTACGATTTTGACCGATTTGTTTTCTAAAGTTCTGGATTGGCCAGAAATTATGACGGTGGTGATATTAATGGACCTTAATCTCACAATTGAGAAGTAAATGGCTAAAATAGTTACAATTAAAGAAGAAGATATTTCATATCTATTAACAGAGCAATTTGGTAAACAAAAATTTGAGGTTCACGGCCGGAATCAAGATATGCTGCGGTGGTCGGTGATCGGAAAAATTACCGAGACGTATTAATTTGTTCTTAAGAAACAGCTGAGATTATTAGGATTTATTTTTGCCTTCTCAAACTCTCAACACCTCCCCAGCCCCCAAAATGGAAGCACCCGCTCTTCAGTCAGATCCAGCTATTTTTTGGTTTTACGAAGTTCCTTGCGGGACTTCTTCAGCTGTCCATTCCTGTGAACGATTCTCCGGTTCTCCCGGGCGAGATCTCTCTCCACCCTTTCCTTATCGGCCTGCAGCACCTTGGCCTAACCAATCAACACACCGTTCTGGGTTTGCACCCTTCCCAGCTCTTCATCGGCCGTCGTGGTCCTCCTCTCCAACTCCTTGACCTCAGCCATTCTGGACTCCATGTCCCGGACTTTGTCCTCCACGGCAGCAGCCCAAGGAGCAGCCTGCAAAAATATACAAGGCAAAATAAATATATCAAACGAGCGAAGAGAAAAATATGAAGAAAGACTAAGATAAGTAAAAGAAAATTAAATACATACCAGGGACAGGAAAGACATCAGCTCAGTACAAGCTTTTGTCGGAGAGGCCGACGCAAAGGAAGCCTTGCCAGCTGGAAGCTGAAGACCGTGGCACAGGTCCAAAGCCACCTCCTTCTTCGACTCCCTGGCAGGGTAGAAGGTGTGGTCCGACATCAAAACGGCCCGGCCGAGGACGAAGGTCTGAACGACCCCATCCCTGTTCTGGAGCTGCTTGGAAGGAACCCCCCTCTCCCATGAACTCCAAGTCACCCCTCTGGACATCCTCAGAGGCCGAAGGAGCCTATTACAACGGAACCACCCTCTCAGCCTCAGCTCCCTCCTTCGTCTCCTCTTCAGAAGGATCCGGGATGACCTTCTTTCGCGCCTTGGCCTTCGTTGCCTCTTTGCAGCCATTTTCTCGGCTACCCTGGCCTTCTTCCTCTCGATGAGCGCCTCTCTGCTAGACATTGAAAGCCAAAAATAAAAGAAAACACAAGAAAAGTCAGTCTAAGCAGATATCATAAGGTAGTAAAATATACAAGGCATAAAGAATGAAGAAGGAAAAGAAAAGCAAACAAGGCGCCCTGTTTGGGAAATCTTAAAATAAGTAACTTATGACTTAAAATGAATAAGTAACTTATAAGTGATAAGTGGATAAATATTTATAAGTTATATAAGTGTTTGGATAATTTTACTTATAAGTCAGAAAATTTTTTATTTAAATAAATCAAAATAAATAATTTTTAAATATAATCATCTTATTTCGTGAATTTTAGATTATATTAACATTTTAAAATTTATTTTTTAAAACTTAAGTTAATGAAAAGGCAAACAAATCAAAATAAGTTGAGAAAAAGTACGTCGTTGCTAACATTCAACTTATCAGCTTATAAGTTGAAAATTCGACTTATAAGTTAGGGCGACAAACACTCCTTGATAAGTACTTACGAGCTTATAAGTTAATAAGCCACTTATATTATGTTGCCAAACAGGCCCAAGGAAAGCAGTTATGAGACAAATTTTATATAAAATATTAAGGAGAAAGTTGTTACCCCCACCCCACAAGCGTTGACCTCACGCCACACCGAGATCTCGACCAACTTCGGCCTACTGACGAAGCACCAGTGGGTGTTGGTGAATTTGTTGCTGGAATTGGTAGCCGACCAGTCCGATCGGCAGGCCCGACGAGCAATATTGTAGAAGCTCGGGCTCTTCGAGTTCTTCCGAAAATCATAATGATACCAGAACAGCAGGGTGAGCGGCTAAATCCCGGCTTGGAGGCACCAGTTGTGGAAGCAATTAATATGAATGAATCCGTTCGGATCCATCTGCCCCAATGCAATTCCCATATGGCTGAAGAGCCTCCTCAGAATCTTCAAAGCGGCACTTTGCAGCCGCACTTAAACACCGCTTAGGATATTCCGAAAGCGCAGTCCCCATACCCCTTCGGCACGCCTAGAGTATCGTAGATCTGCTTGTTCTCCTTAGCGACGTACAGCCAAAAGTAACCCCGTGGGATGGAATAGTCAAAGTACATTTGGCCCACGCGCTCTTTCGACAGCTCCGAGCGGTTGTTGGCCGCGGGATATGATGCTATGAAGCCAAAAAGAGCCCGTCCCGTTCTTTCGGGACGAATAGAAGAAGTCCCAGCCAGAGTGTTCACTCTCAGAACAGAAGTCTCAGTTGGAGGATTCGCTCGGTCCATGTTCCTGTATTCGGAAATAAAGAGACAAATTAGTTCATATACTCGGATTAAACGAAAAAAGAAAAAATAAAAGGATAAAGGGACCGAGTACATGTTGTTGAGTGGCATTTATGACACTTTATAATGCTCTAATAAGCTTTGTATTGGTGCATTTATACTCAAGTTGTTAAGTGTTTTAACGTGTTTTCTAGTGTTTTTGCATTTCAGGCATTATTCAGGTAATCAGGTGAATTAGCATTGTTTTGGTGCTAATATAGTGTCTGGGTGGTGTTGGAATAAAAGCTCGCGAAGACCGGCTCGAATCTGCAAGAAAAAATGAAAGAAATCAATTTTGGCAGAAAGCCAGCGCGCCCGCGCTGATGAAGCGCGCGGTCGCGCCGAAGTACAGGAAGCCCGCGCGCCCGCGCTGATGAAGCGAGCGGCCGCGCCGTGTCGGGATAATAAAATCCTGATTCTATTAATTCTGTTTTCTGGACTCCTGGGCTGTTTGGACTGCTATATATTGATAACTCCAGATCGTTTTGTTATAAAGAGACTTACCAGAGCACAAGGAGAAGACGACAAGAGACCTATATCACAATTCAACAAAGGCGAAGACGGTCTAGTTTATTCTTGTGAATCTTTGTTTTGAGTTGTAATCTTGGATGCTCGTTTCTTGTTTTGTTGAACCTATACTCTTGTTTGTACTTAGTTTTATTTATTCGTTATAAAGACTACATTTTATATACCATGCTTTCATCGAAACCCACGTTGATGATGTTGGATTTTTAATCGCAGCGGGGCATGGCAAAACACTTTTACACATATAAAATTCAAATAAAAGCATATAAATCGTGGTAAAAACATAGGGATCGAATCTAACCTTTAAAATAATTCGGAGACAACGATCAGAGATCCTGTAACATCTGGGAAATATCGTATAATTATTTATATCAATATATGATTATTATGTGAATATTATATGAATTTTTGGTGAATTATCTGGTGTTTGATAATAATATTTGGATGTTTGTATGTAATAAAATGTGAGTATGTTAATTTTAATATGTCCAGAATAAAATATAGATAATTAAGTTATTTTTCTGGTAATTTTTGGAGTGTTAGATGATTTTATAATAATTTATGAAATTATTAATTATTTTCTGAATAATTATAAAATTATTTTATAAAGCCGGGAATCGTCCGACTTCAATCGTTTTTACGTTTTTACAACCCGAAACTCTTCCGAAAACTCCTTCCTAACCTAATCTGGTAATTTCGGATATTTTCCGTGTTTTGACTTTTTCGATCCGGGTTACGATTTGACCTGTAGGAGTACCGGTATGAAATTTTCGTTACGCAAATCATTTCATATATCGATAAGAATCCATATTCTAAAAAGGCGAGACATTATCACCTTAATTTCGTATAAAGTATTTTATAGGAAGCTCTGTTTTGATAATTATCCAATTCTGGTATTAAAATCGTATCGTCTTTTCAGTTACTTAGCGACTAAGTAACCTATTTTCAGATCCAAAAGGTAAATGTAATTATCAAATTATTAAATAAATCCAATGTGTGCTGACTCGGTCAGCTATGTGATGTGTAGTATTAATTGTTTGTGATTTGTTGGACGCGAAGATTAATGTCATAATTAATTATCGAGCTGTATGAATTTAATTTAATTTAAAATGATTTCCTGACTCCATTTAATTATAAAATCAATATTTAATTCCAGAATGCTGCAAAAATCATGAAAATTTTATGTTACTAACTTTTAAATATTTTGAGAATTTTAAAATTATCCAAGTAATTTTCTGGCTTTTATTTATCCACAAGTCTGTTCTTTAATTTACAAAACGCGGGTCTGAATTGCGTTTCAAAAAAAAAAAAAAGAAATAAAAGGGGGGCAGATTCTTTAAATCGGGTTCAACCCATTTATTCAGCCATGTCTCTCTCTCTCGATTTCTCTCTTCAATCCTCACTCTCTCTCGACCTTAATCTCTCTCGGTGTCTCTCTCTACAATCTCTCTCAAAATCTCTCCTGAATCTCTTGTCTCTCTCTCGCTGTTCTCTGTTCTCCCTTTTGATTAACCTCTCCCTCCCTCTTCCCTCTCTGTGTTCATTTCCTTTCGCCACCGTTTTTCTTTCCGGCGAGCTCCGCGACTTTGCCTCTTTCGGTATCCTATTTACTCAGTTCTTGTCTTCTCAATTATGTATATATATGTGTACGTATGTGTATGTCGTTGTGTGTATCTGTGTGTGTTTCGTTCTCTGTGTGGGTTCATTCCGGGTTATGGTTGCGTAGTTTTCCGTTTGCTTCTGTGTTTCTGTTGTGCGTGGTGGCGCGTGTTTGGCAAGTGTGGTGGTGCTCTGTTCCTGTGTTCTGTTTTTGGGTTATACGCGCGTATACGCGTGTGGCCTACTTGATTCCATAATTTTTATTATTTTAAATTTGTTTTCTGCAAGAAATAATTGAATAATATTCATGAAATAAATAAATTCGTGTAGAAAAGAAATTAAATTTATCGGTAGAATTTTGTGTTGGAAACCCGAAAATTTATCGGGTACCCGCAAAATTTTACCGCCGTCGGCGATGAGCCTCGGCGAGCCGACGGTGGGCGATGATGATTTTTATCTGAGTCCTACATTTATTAATTAAATAAATTAGTTTGTGATAATAATTATGAAACGAAAACGAATAAAATTAGTTTGTAAAATTTCAAAATGAATAAAAGTAATAATTGAATTGTATTGGTGATTGGGATTGGCGTATGGATTGTGAATTGGATGATTGGTTGTTGTTATATTGTGATTGACGTCGATTTGATCTCGACGGGTAGGCCGATAAACAAAGGAGACGCTGCCCGATTTTCGGGAAATTAATTCCGAAATATCGGGAACGTAACCTATAATTATCGGAAACGTCGAATAATCATATACAATTATATTATATGAACTGGACTGCGATTTAGACAAGATAATTTTTAAATAATCGATTACCCTGTTTTTGAAAACGACGAGTATACGTATTTTCTTAAAATGAATACCGAACCGAATTTCGAAGATGTGAACTATAACTGCTATGTGTATTTCGATAATACATATAAATATGAATTCAGTTATGAAATCGTATGGGTAGAATAGGATGACAATTTGATGTAAGCTTAAGCGATTATTTGAATTAGGGTATTTCAATCCTGTAGGTTTTAGACGGAAGACCCGAGACGTGACATCGGACTAGGAACGATCTAGTGATTAGACATCGAGATCAACGAAGTTCCAACCAAAAGGTCTGAATGTTGGGATCGTATCGAGAATAGGATAGTAGGTGGAGGATAAAGCCGAACGGTTAAAGTCGAACCAAAGTCAACCAGTAATAACGGTTAAAGCTTATTGAGGCAAGTACCCCTAACATCACTTATTGTTCAAGTGATATTTATTTTAAATTTTATCATGCAAGTATTGTTTTCCCTATTCTCAGTTTAGAATCGATAAACATATCGCTGAATTAAATAATTCTGTTTATGCAAGTATTTCCGAACTTTCTTTTGAATACTGCAAGTATTCCTAACCTTTCTCCTTAAAAACTGCAAATATTTATTCGCTCCTATTCTAAGTTCAGAATAGTTAACTGTTTTATATTTCGCTGCAATTACTCTTATTATGCCAGTTCTTTTAATTATTGTTCCTATAATTCGATTGCTCTCTTGAGCAAATACCTATTCGTTCGGGTTAATTGTGAACCCTAATTTGGGATGTGTTGAAATCAAAATGATTTGATATCAAAATACTCTACGGGCTGGACGATTATTATAAGGACCAGTGATGAACTGGATCCTATGGGCCGGAGATGGACCGGACCCTTTAGGCCATAGTTGCCTGGGTGCCCCATATGTTGGTTGGGTCTATGCAGTTGGGTATAGATCCGCATTATCTCCTGACTGATCAGCAGGTTATAGTGCATATGTTGGTTTCTAGTGTTCAGTCCAATTTATTGTTGTTCGCCATTAATGGCATTCCCTCTTGAAATAAAATGTGATTATGGTTTAAAGTTATTCTTTCTTAGCACTCAGTTTCGGGAAATTACAATGTTTCTAAATATATTCGAGGTTCAGATTGTTGCTGCAGCATTAGTTGCTCAGTGATAGTTAGGATCTTGAATGAATTGAGATCTTCTTAATTATTCAACCCGTCCTTATCAGGCTGGTTTAGCAGGCTAAGTCTTTGGAAACTTAGTCGATAATGATGGATACTGAATAGTTAGGAATTTCTTGAATGTCGTTTTATGAATAGTTATTGCATCCATTGCTCAATTATGAAATGATACCAGAAGCTATTTTGAAAACACGCGATCTCTAAAGCTCTTACAAAAATGTCATTATATCCTATGTGATTTATGGCAATGCAAATCAAATTGATTTTAAGTTGATAAAGTATATCCTTTAAATGATTTCGTGTTTCGCTCTTCAAAATATTTCAGAGATTTTGTCTGAAAGTTTTCTTTGAAATTAATGTTTGAGACTAAAATTATATACTTGTTGGGCATTTTTGGCTCACTCTTGCTTTGTCAATTCTTATTTCTGCCAGAAACAGATAAGGATTAAAGTGAGTAGCTTTGATAGACAGCAGAAGTTAGAGAAGTTTCCGTTGCGAGAGATTGAAGGTGTTAGAAGAATGTGACAAGAGCATTAGTTCAAAGGTATATATACTTGTATTATAGTTGAAGTGAGTTGTAGAAGGTTAGATTCTTGTTTCATACCATGACCTGTAAAAGATCCGGATTCAAGGGGTTATTTATTTATTTATTTCTTTATTCTATGTAAGGATTGTTTAGTAACACCAAATCTTGACCCCGGATTTGGGGTGTTACAAGTTGGTATCAGAGCCACAGGTTATTGGTCACTGAAATAAGAATAGGTGAGAGTAAGATAGGAATGATAGGTCGTACAGGATAGGAAAAAAAAAACCCTAGGCAAATTCAGGATAAATTGAGTTGAGTGCGAATTAGGGTTAGTAGATCTGAGATGGAGTTACTAAGATAGGATTGCTGAGAAAGTGTAAGGCGAATATCGCAACGCTTTAGGTATATTGAATTCTTAGATCCTACAGTAATGAGGGATCGACAGATCGACGGAGATGGGGTATGTTACCCTACTTTTCATATGGTTTTGAAGACTATGCGATCGATTCTGGTGGGAATTTGTGTAAGAAAAGTTACGATTTAACTTAGAATTAGGTATTAGGACGAGTTCCACGTCGAGGGCAACCAGTTGATGGAAGCGGATGAAGAACCAACATTGCACGTTTTGAAGGTACCACCGTTGCGAGAAGGTTCTTACCACCCATCGGAAGCTGCGCACGGAACAATATTTACCTTACTAGGTATAGGTACAACTAGCAAGAAGATGCGCCCTTATCTGCAGACAGAACATCGAATCGCATGAGTGGTTGTGAGCATAACGTCAAGGACGATGACAGGAATGTCAAAGATAGTACTAAACGTCAGTGTTGCGATAGAATTGCGAATACAATGATTTACGATGGCAAATGAAGTTTCAGCGACTAATCAGTGCGAGCTGAATCCGAGGAAATATAGAAAAGGTACCAAAGTGAAGAGACCCTTATATGGACATTATTTTAATTAGACATGTCATTGGTAAACCATAAAAAAAAAATAGCAAGTAATGTATATAGTAATGACGACCAAATATTTGATTTCCAAAACTTTAAAATGAGATTTCGGAAAAGATTTTCTTCATCAACTTTCAGAGGATTTTTGCATGAAATGAGTTTTACAAATTGGTTGTCAAATTACTACTTATGTTCCTGTTATTATAAACTGGAAAATGATCTAAAAAAAAAAAGAGAGAAAAGAATGGAATTAGACTCAGTGTTGATATTCAAAGGGCCAAGTAGACCCATCAGCAGGAAGAGGGTTTAAGGTTTGCTGTGAAAAATGAAAGTAAACGTTGTTTAATAAAATCAATAATTAAATCAACATATTAAAAATATTATTTATCCCAATTCATGAAATTATTAAAATTTAACGAGATTCGTGATTCAAATGGACGGAGAATGATTGAAGGAAATGGCAGAATCTTCTAGACGGTAAGCAGAAGAATCATATTTTATTGACAAAACTGAGGCATTGTGTGATCAATGGGTATTTTACACAACAGATGAAATCTGAAGCTGTGATTTTAACTTCGGAATGACGCGATTAAGATTAAATTATTGAAGCATTTGTTGTGAAGACATTTCCAGGAAGCATTTCGAAGCAGTGATGTGACTTGAATCGTGAACCTGTATCTGCACGATCCTGAAGGCATACGTAAGTGAAGCGTGGAAAGCGATCGACATTGACATTCTTTCTTCTGATACAGTGGTATGTGTTTTTCTTGATTTTTGAATATGTATGAGCTTCTTCTGTTAATAAATCATATGAGGCGGAAACGAAAGAACATTCTTGTATTCCTTCTGAATTGTTACTCTCCTTAAATCACTAATTTCTGATGGAGACAAGCAGTGTTATGATATGACGCTTTGTTGAAATGATGAAGAGTCGGGTGGGACGCCACCTAATAATGTGCTGTATGCCATATAGTACGAAAGACTGGCCATCTTGAATACGAATATGGTTGTCTCATTCTTCACTCATTTTTCTTCTTTCAATTTTCTGATTTACAAATTCTTTCAATCGGTTGTTGCATGGTTATTCATTATTTCGGGTTTAATCAAAATCATATTCCCAAACTCTCCTTTTTGTGTAAAGTCTGTTCTCTGACGATTTCATAAGAAATGAAATATTGTGATACGTGGAACCGTACAACGAACATAGAGACGACTGCAAATCGATAAATGGTGGATATTTGCGAGCGAGGAAAAATGGATGCACCGACAAATGTGGACATGGCAAAGATATCAAGTCAGACAGTTATTCATGTTACGAAGATCTCATCAGTATGGTAGATTGCGTTAACGTAATGCAGTTCAACCCAGAGGATTTCTACGCGAAATGAATGGTTAGCGAATCGTACATTAATTATGAAATAAGGAAGTAAAGTTGTGTGCTTCAAACGGAGCAAACGAGTATCGGGACGACGATCAAAGATCAAGGAAATTCTGAACAATGACTCAGACATGTAATTATGACGTGAAACATCCTTTCGTCGCGGGAAGATATTTGTCGTAAAGATTCAAGATAAAAGAAATCTTAAATATAATCGAACTTCAAATGTGCTCTTCAAGAAATTATGAAGTTCTCTAACTTGCGTAAATAAGTGATTATAAATTCAATGCTCATACCCGAGTCAGTGACGAGAATTCGATACGAAA
Organism: Apium graveolens; assembly: GCF_009905375.1. NCBI lineage: Eukaryota > Viridiplantae > Streptophyta > Magnoliopsida > Apiales > Apiaceae > Apium > Apium graveolens. Next base: position 174,333,990 of record NC_133657.1, read on the forward strand.
CCATAAGTGGAGATGAAGCAATGGTGACTCGATTGCGAAACTTTTCAAGAAATAATGATCTAACGATTGAGTTTCTACCAGATTGTGACGGTAATAATGGAGACCATGCGCAGTTATTAAAAGATAAACTGATTAATAATGGTCAGAAATAAATTAACAGAATCATGAAATCAAACCTTAAATTCATTAAGGACAATTCGTAATATTCTAAAAAGAATTGAGAAAGGTATGGTTATATTAATCATTGTGGGTTTCAGATCCAATCCCAATTAAAAAGAGATATGCTATACTAGTTAGATGCTGATCAAAGGTGAATTGTGGGAATTGATGATTTGGTTGATGGAAGTGGATGTATATGATTGTGGATGACTTGGTTGATTAATGGTGTCGACTTGAGTCCGACTGGTAGTCAATGGTGTAGGGGAAGTGCTGCCCAAATTTTCAGAAATTACCCTGTAGTTAAAAACAAAGAAGTATGTCGTCATTCTCGTCAGCGTTCCAGATAATTGCAATCTCGGTTCTTGAGAAAATTGTTATGACCAAACTGACTTTATATAATTGGTCTTTGGTTCCAGTTAGCTAGTCAGCATTTGGTTTAAGTGATCAGCTAAATGAGTTAATTGATCAACTTTACCAATTAATGGTTAGTTAAATGGAGATCGATTCCAATTAGATTGAGTCAAGCTCTAACATGATTTCCAGATCCGAAATGAAAGCGATAAGAAATTTGAGAAAAAGTAATGGCGTTAACGTAAATTGAAGGCTTAGTTTAATTAACGTGATGTTACTGTAATCAGGTGCAAGGTTTGATTCAAAAGAATATTTTAAGATCTGAAGATTCAAGATAAAGCAAAGGGATTATATCATCTGCAATAGCGTTCCAGGAAGAACTTGAATGTATACCCATATTGAAGGACGAATTAATAAAAGATTTGAATGTACACTTCTTTTGAATGGCGATTGAATGGAAGTGGCTGTAGAATAATGGAAAGCTCACAAATTCAAGCACCAATAAAAGAGGGAGATTGATGGAGTCCGCCTGTGAATTCAGGAAAAAAAATGATGGTCACTGAAGAGAAGTCAAACACGCGATATGAGATACGTCAACAAAAGGCTAAGAAAATAGCTACCGAGGAAATTTGATAATTTTGTTAGTAAGAATTTAGATAGTGTAAATAAAAGCCTTCATTCCAGTGTGAATTCCAGGAATGACCTATTCAATAATAAATAGAGTAATATTACTAAGAAAAAAAGAAATTCGTTATGTATGAAGAAGATAATGAATAATGAGAATAAAGAACTAATCAAGAAAAGAAGTGGAATCAAAAGGATGATAAAGAAATTTTATAAAATAATCCAGAAAATATGCAAGTTAGGAACGTCGGTTGTGCCAGAACTACTAAGAGAATAAAATGGAACGTCGATAGTTGAAAATAGGAATTCATTCCAAGAATGCATGTAAGCAGGGGAATGAATAAAGGGATAGGAAAAGTGAGAAATTGAGAGCAGGTTTGATCCGACTTCTGGAATATACTGATACTTATTTTGTTGGTAAATATCAAAGGTGGTATTAATATAGATGATTGGTGTTGACTTCAGTATGGAACGTTGTTAGCATCAAAGTTCATATTTATATCTAATTTAATATGACAATAAAATTAGTATTAGTACCAAGAGTTCGGTTTTGAATAAAGTTATGGTTCATTCTATTCCAAATTAATATTCTATTTAAAGAGTAAAAGATTTCACTTGATGAATCTACTTGTTAATTGGAAAAATACTACAAAATGGTGAGTTAAATGCGATGGTCGAGATTGCTTTTTTTTATTGTTAGTTTTAATATATTCAAAACATTTTGAAGCATTAAACGCCATGAGTTTAGTATATCGGGCGGATACGGAGTGAAAGTACAAGAACCAACTAAAGGTTCTCGAATACGATTAAAAACAATTATAGGCCAGATTAACCAAACAGAAGGAGACGCGAGAAGTAAAGTTGAACAGACAGGAAAATAGAAGGTGCATAATCGCAAATTGTTAAAATTAGAAAGAAAATCAGATTGGTATAACTCAAGTTAATTCATCAAGACAATGAGATAGATAGAACGGTTACGAATGAGCTGACCCTTTTGTTATAGGCATAACGAGTTCATAAGATATTTAAATGTATATGGCTGAGAAAGGTAATTTAGTTCCCTACGTATAAAAATGAAGGGTGATTCAGGTTATGTGAGTAACTGACAGATTTGATGTCAGTGAAAGACCACTAAATTATGATTAAAATAATGAGACCGAGGAATTATAGGAAATGTACTTGGGGAATATCATAGTTAACGTCAGAAAGCCAATGCGCCCCGGTTCCCGTGTATCATTTACAAATGAAGAAGAAGATTACAGGAACAGTTACCTCCAGTGTGATAGGAAGTGATTACAAATTAGATTATTTGAACGAAGAAACATATGAGGACGAGATTCAACACCGAGTAACAATGGGAAATGCACGTAGGCACGAGTTACTAGAATTAGAAAGAAAAAGAGAATTAAGATGTGTTATGTTACTCCTCCTAAGTAGTAAATAGACATGATAAGTAGAAGTGAGTTGGCTTCACCATTACTCATACAGCGCATTCATAAGGCGTTTATCTGTAGATATTCGGAAGGAGTAGGTTAGCTCCAGTATATATAGGAGATGGAGAGTTGAATTGAGTTATGCAAGCAATAAATAAAATATGATTTTAGCAAGAGGCTATAAAGGAAAGATTGGTATTATACGTTAAAGTTATGAAAAATTATGAGGTTGAGAGATTAACCTGAGAAAATGAAAATTATATACTTGAAAAATATTAGTATTATTCCTTAGCATGATTCTGAGGACAGAATCCTTTTAAGGGGGGAAGGATGTAACATCTGGGAAATATCGTATAATTATTTATATCAATATATGATTATTATGTGAATATTATATGAATTTTTGGTGAATTATCTGGTGTTTGATAATAATATTTGGATGTTTGTATGTAATAAAATGTGAGTATGTTAATTTTAATATGTCCAGAATAAAATATAGATAATTAAGTTATTTTTCTGGTAATTTTTGGAGTGTTAGATGATTTTATAATAATTTATGAAATTATTAATTATTTTCTGAATAATTATAAAATTATTTTATAAAGCCGGGAATCGTCCGACTTCAATCGTTTTTACGTTTTTACAACCCGAAACTCTTCCGAAAACTCCTTCCTAACCTAATCTGGTAATTCCGGATATTTTCCGTGTTTTGACTTTTTCGATCCGGGTTACGATTTGACCTGTAGGAGTATCGGTATGAAATTTTCGTTACGCAAATCATTTCATATATCGATAAGAATCCATATTCTAAAAAGGCGAGACATTATCACCTTAATTTCGTATAAAGTATTTTATAGGAAGCTCTGTTTTGATAATTATCCAATTCTGGTATTAAAATCGTATCGTCTTTTCAGTTACTTAGCGACTAAGTAACCTATTTTCAGATCCAAAAGGTAAATGTAATTATCAAATTATTAAATAAATCCAATGTGTGCTGACTCGGTCAGCTATGTGATGTGTAGTATTAATTGTTTGTGATTTGTTGGACGCGAAGATTAATGTCATAATTAATTATCGAGCTGTATGAATTTAATTTAATTTAAAATGATTTCCTGACTCCATTTAATTATAAAATCAATATTTAATTCCAGAATGCTGCAAAAATCATGAAAATTTTATGTTACTAACTTTTAAATATTTTGAGAATTTTAAAATTATCCAAGTAATTTTCTGGCTTTTATTTATCCACAAGTCTGTTCTTTAATTTACAAAACGCGGGTCTGAATTGCGTTTCAAAAAAAAAAAAGAAATAAAAGGGGGGCAGATTCTTTAAATCGGGTTCAACCCATTTATTCAGCCATGTCTCTCTCTCTCGATTTCTCTCTTCAATCCTCACTCTCTCTCGACCTTAATCTCTCTCGGTGTCTCTCTCTACAATCTCTCTCAAAATCTCTCCTGAATCTCTTGTCTCTCTCTCGCTGTTCTCTGTTCTCCCTTTTGATTAACCTCTCCCTCCCTCTTCCCTCTCTGTGTTCATTTCCTTTCGCCACCGTTTTTCTTTCCGGCGAGCTCCGCGACTTTGCCTCTTTCGGTATCCTATTTACTCAGTTCTTGTCTTCTCAATTATGTATATATATGTGTACGTATGTGTATGTCGTTGTGTGTATCTGTGTGTGTTTCGTTCTCTGTGTGGGTTCATTCCGGGTTATGGTTGCGTAGTTTTCCGTTTGCTTCTGTGTTTCTGTTGTGCGTGGTGGCGCGTGTTTGGCAAGTGTGGTGGTGCTCTGTTCCTGTGTTCTGTTTTTGGGTTATACGCGCGTATACGCGTGTGGCCTACTTGATTCCATAATTTTTATTATTTTAAATTTGTTTTCTGCAAGAAATAATTGAATAATATTCATGAAATAAATAAATTCGTGTAGAAAAGAAATTAAATTTATCGGTAGAATTTTGTGTTGGAAACCCGAAAATTTATCGGGTACCCGCAAAATTTTACCGCCGTCGGCGATGAGCCTCGGCGAGCCGACGGTGGGCGATGATGATTTTTATCTGAGTCCTACATTTATTAATTAAATAAATTAGTTTGTGATAATAATTATGAAACGAAAACGAATAAAATTAGTTTGTAAAATTTCAAAATGAATAAAAGTAATAATTGAATTGTATTGGTGATTGGGATTGGCGTATGGATTGTGAATTGGATGATTGGTTGTTGTTATGTTGTGATTGACGTCGATTTGATCTCGACGGGTAGGCCGATAAACAAAGGAGACGCTGCCCGATTTTCGGGAAATTAATTCCGAAATATCGGGAACGTAACCTATAATTATCGGAAACGTCGAATAATCATATACAATTATATTATATGAACTGGACTGCGATTTAGACAAGATAATTTTTAAATAATCGATTACCCTGTTTTTGAAAACGACGAGTATACGTATTTTCTGAAAATGAATACCGAACCGAATTTCGAAGATGTGAACCATAACTGCTATGTGTATTTCGATAATACATATAAATATGAATTCAGTTATGAAATCGTATGGGTAGAATAGGATGACAATTTGATGTAAGCTTAAGCGATTATTTGAATTAGGGTATTTCAATCCTGTAGGTTTTAGACGGAAGACCCGAGACGTGACATCGGACTAGGAACGATATAGTGATTAGACATCGATATCAACGAAGTTCCAACCAAAAGGTCTGAATGTTGGGATCGTATCGAGAATAGGATAGTAGGTGGAGGATAAAGTCGAACGGTTAAAGTCGAACCAAAGTCAACCAGTAATAACGGTTAAAGCTTATTGAGGCAAGTACCCCTAACATCACTTATTGTTCAAGTGATATTTATTTTAAATTTTATCATGCAAGTATTGTTTTCCCTATTCTCAGTTTAGAATCGATAAACATATCGCTGAATTAAATAATTCTGTTTATGCAAGTATTTCCAAACTTTCTTTTGAATACTGCAAGTATTCCTAACCTTTCTCCTTAAATACTGCAAATATTTATTCGCTCCTATTCTAAGTTCAGAATAGTTAACTGTTTTATATTTCGCTGTAATTACTCTTATTATGCCAGTTCTTTTAATTATTGTTCCTATAATTCGATTGCTCTCTTGAGCAAATACCTATTCGTTCGGGTTAATTGTGAACCCTAATTTGGGATGTGTTGAAATCAAAATGATTTGATATCAAAATACTCTACGGGCTGGACGATTATTATAAGGACCAGTGATGAACTGGATCCTATGGGCCGGAGATGGACCGGACCCTTTAGGCCATAGTTGCCTGGGTGCCCCATATGTTGGTTGGGTCTATGCAGTTGGGTATAGATCCGCACTATCTCCTGACTGATCAGCAGGTTATAGTGCATATGTTGGTTTCTAGTGTTCAGTCCAATTTATTGTTGTTCGCCATTAATGGCATTCCCTCTTGAAATAAAACGTGATTATGGTTTAAAGTTATTCTTTCTTAGCACTCAGTTTCGGGAAATTACAATGTTTCTAAATATATTCGAGGTTCAGATTGTTGCTGCAGCATTAGTTGCTCAGTGATAGTTAGGATCTTGAATGAATTGAGATCTTCTTAATTATTCAACCCGTCCTTATCAGGCTGGTTTAGCAGGCTAAGTCTATGGAAACTTAGTCGATAATGATAGATACTGAATAGTTAGGAATTTCTTGAATGTCGTTTTATGAATAGTTATTGCATCCATTGCTCAATTATGAAATGATACCAGAAGCTATTTTGAAAACACGCGATCTCTAAAGCTCTTACAAAAATGTCATTATGTCCAATGTGATTTATGGCAATGCAAATCAAATTGATTTTAAGTTGATAAAGTATATCCTTTAAATGATTTCGTGTTTCGCTCTTCAAAATATTTCAGAGATTTTGTCTGAAAGTTTTCTTTGAAATTAATGTTTGAGACTAAAATTATATACTTGTTGGGCATTTTTGGCTCACTCTTGCTTTGTCAATTCTTATTTCTGCCAGAAACAGATAAGGATTAAAGTGAGTAGCTTTGGTAGACAGCAGAAGTTAGAGAAGTTTCCGTTGCGAGAGATTGAAGGTGTTAGAAGAATGTGACAAGAGCATTAGTTCAAAGGTATATATACTTGTATTATAGTTGAAGTGAGTTGTAGAAGGTTAGATTCTTGTTTCATACCATGACCTGTAAAAGATCCGGATTCAAGGGGTTATTTATTTATTTATTTCTTTATTCTATGTAAGGATTGTTTAGTAACACCAAATCTTGACCCCGGATTTGGGGTGTTACAGATCCTTAGCAGTTGCTCCTCAAGTGTGAAGCACTCCACCGGTATCCACCAAGAAAACGATGTTAAGGAGGAGGAAGGAGGTGGAGAGAATTGGGTTTTCCAAACTTTTTGGGTTTTTTAGGGTTCACGGGTTGGAATAAAAATAGGGTTTATAATAGTGTATTTATAGGCAAAATTTTCAGCTGAAATTTTCCCATAAATAATATTATTATTATCCCATTTATTATTCTCATTAATAATTAAAATACCTTTTAATTATTAATCCTTTTTCTAAACACTTTAGAAATAATTCTCTCTCTTGATTTAATTTCCAAAAATTAAATCCTTAATTAATAATATTAAGAACTTTTCTTAATTAATTTATAATCGATTAAATCTCATTTAATCAATTATTAAATTTGCCAATTAATTATTTATTTCATAAATAAATAATTATCAGCCATTATTAATTAATTCCTCCACAATTAAATCATTCTTTTTTTATGGTGTGACCCTGTAGGTTCAATATTAAGCCGATAGTAGAAATAAATAATAATAAAACTATTTTATTATTATTTATATAAATTCTCTAATTTATTAAATATGATTAATTAATTAATCACATTTATTCTACATCGTGAGGGATACTTCTCAGCATATCGCGACTATCCGGATAATATGAATTCACTGCTTAGAATACCAAGAACCTATTCAGTGAATAATTACCGTACAATAAACTCCTTCTACCCTACAATGTCCCGATTAAATACAAGGCATGGATCTCGTGTCAAGCCTATCTAATTCAATCACTTGCTTACCATTTACTATGCGTAGTTCTATGCAAATTAAAAACTCCTTTCTAATTTCATTTACTCTGGCCAGAGATTCCTGAACTAGCATAAGTGGATCAGCCTTGAACATTCGCTTCCTTCACTGGAAGGGGTAGATCCTTTATTGATCATACACTATCTTCGTGTACAAATTCCTATACCCAGTAGAGCCCTAATAATTGTCCTTGGAGACTAAGAACTAAACCAAAGCATAGTTCAGTGTACACAAGATGACTATGATGACCTCAAGTCTAAGGATACTTGTACAACTATCACTATGTGAACAACTGCTGACACGTGAGTGAACTCCATCAGTTGTTCAGCTGTGCGAGTCATGTTCAGTGAACTTATTCCATAATAAGCACCTACATACTAGCTATAGTGTCACCACACAAATGTCTATGAGAACAGACATCCTTCATAATGAAGCAAGCATAGTATATACCGATCTTTGCGGATTATTAATTACCAGTTAGTAATCCTATGACCAGGAACTATTTAAGTTTAGAGTTATCATGTTTTTAGGTCTCACTATTATGATCTCATCATAATCCATAAAAAGCTTTACTCTAAACTATAGTATATCTTATTTAAACACTTAAATAGATAGAGCCCGTAATAAAAACAAAACAAGTCTTTTATTAATATCAATGAAATCAAAACAGATTACATAAAAAGTTATTCCTAAATCCTAATACATGATTGGACTTAGGACATATTCCTTTCAATCTCCCACTTGTACTAAAGCTAATCACTCTGGTATCTAAAACCCATCTTGTCTTTATGACAATCAAAGTGACTTTCATAAAGTAGCTTTGTGAGTGGGTCTGCTATGTTGTTATGTGTGTTAACTCTAATTCAATATAATATAAGAAATGTTACCGCGCTCCCACTAACCCTTTTGTAGACGCATGGTTCATCTGCGTTTTTGATAAAATCAAACTCTTTGATTGTCTCATCAAAATGAATGTTCCATTTTTCGAGAAGCTTGCTTTAAACCACATATGGTTCGCAGCAGCTTACACACTAGGTTTTCATTTCCCTTGGAAAGAAAACCATCTGGCTATATGCCAGATCTCATAGTCGTAGTAAGCAGCAATCGCAAGCAAAATCCGAACTGATTTTAATAGGGCTACAGGTAAAAGGTTTCATCAAAGTCAATCCATTGCCTTTGTTTGAATCCTTTTGCCAAAAGCCTGGCCTTAAAGGTCTCCACCTGGCCATCTGCTCTAATCATTCTTACGTATACCGTATACATAGATTCCATTCCGGATTTTATGGCACTATGCTATTTCTCTGAGTCAACACTACTCATAGCCTCATTATAGGTCACAGGGTCGTCATCATCAATGATCGAAAACTCATTGTCATTCTCAATGATAAGGCCATATTACCTCTCAGGTTGGCGAGACACTCTCCCTGATCTATGAATGGGCTGTTCCACAAAAGGTTGTTCAGTCAGAACATGTGTTTCCACTTGATCCGTAGTAGTTTGTGCTTCTTGAACTTCATCAAGTTCAATTTTGCTCCCACTGTTTCCTTCAAGGATAAACTCCTTTTCCAAGAAGGTAGCATGTCTGGAGACAAACACCCGATGATCGGTGTAAAAGTAATACCCTAAAGTCTCTTTAGGATATCCCACAAAACTACATTTTACGGATCGATATTCCAGCTTATCTGGGTCAACTTACTTGACATAAGCTGGACATCCCCAAATCTTAATATGTTTAAGACTCGGTTTCCTTTCTTTCCATATCTCATACGAAGTTTGAGGAACAGATTTTGGAAGGCACCATATTCAGTAAATATGCTGAGGTTTCCAATGCATAACCCCATAGGAATACTGGAAGATTTGCATAGCTCATCATGGACCGAACTATGTCTAACAAAGTTCGATTTCTCCTTTCAGATACCAATCTGAAGGAGTCCACTGGGAGACTATACCATTTTCTTTAAGATAATCTAGAAACTCTCCATTCAAGTATTCACCACCTCGATCTAATCGAAGAATTATAATACTATGTTTGGTTTGTTTCTCCACTTCATACTTATACTCTTTGAACTTTTCAAAGGCTTCAGACTTGTGTTTCATCAAACACATATCCGAATCTAGATCTATTATCCATGAAAGTAATGAAGTATGAAAATCCACCCATGGCTTTCGTAGATATTGGTCCACATACATTTGTGTGTACCAATCCTAGCAAATCTGCAGCCCTCTCTCCATGTCCACTAAATGGAGACTGCAGTGCCACAATAAAGTGAGATTTTCATCATCCCTTTTCTTTTATTAGATTGTTCAATCTGAAGTAAATTATGTCACATATATACAGACCATTATTTAAAGCACCACGTCCATAAAGAATATTATCTCTAAGAATAGAACATTCATTATTCTCAATAATAAATGAAAATCCATCCAAGTCTAACATGGGAATAATATTCCTCACAATCGAGGGAACAAAATAATAATTATTTAAAATAATAGTCTTGCCCGTAGGCATATGTAAATGAAATAATTCTACATCTTCAGCAGCAACTCTTGCTCCATTTCCCATCAGTAGAATCACCTCCTCTTCCTCAAGAGTCCTACTTCTCCTTGGTCCCTGCAACAAATTGCAGATTTGAGAACCACAGGCGGTATCTAATACCCAAGTAGAAATTTGATTTAATGACATATTCACTTCTATCATGAACATACCTGAATCAGAAGCGGTAGTCTCACTACCCTTCTTCTTCTTCAATTCTGTAAGGTAAACCTTGCAATTCCTCTTCCAGTGCCCCACCTTGTTACAGTGAAAGCAAACAACTTTGCTCTTGGGGTCTTCAGCTTTTGGTGGAACCGGCTTTTCTTCACCTACTTTCTTCTTCTTGGAAGAGTTCCTCTTCCTTTTCTTAGGATTGGAACCTTCACCAATTAGAAGAACAGAACTCTTCTTAGGGGAAAAATTCGATTCCGCAGTCTTCAATATGTTGTGGAGTTCAGGCAGGCTGACATCCAACTTATTCATGTGAAAGTTCACAACAAACTGCGAGAACGAACTCGGAAGCAATTGCAAGACCAAGTCTTGGCTCAGCTCCCCATCCATGGCAAAACCAAGTTGTCCAAGACGTTCAATCAAATTGATCATCTTAAGTACATGGTCATTCACAGATGATCCCTCAGACATCCTACAACCGAATAGCTCCTTCGATATCTCATATCGAGCTGTCATCCCCGCCACATCATACAACTCTTGTAGATGCATGAGGATAGTGTGAGCATCCATATGCTCATGTTGCTTCTGTAGCTCAATGTTCATGAAAGCTAGCATGATGCATTGGGCAACATTTGCATCATCTATCCACCTACGATACACAACATGTTCATCATTATGTGCATCACTAGCAGGTTCAGTAGGCTTAGGTGAGTCAATCACGCATTCCAGCTTCTCAATCCTGAGAACAATTCTCAAGTTTCGAAGCCAGTCAGCATAATTAGGACCAGTCAATTTGTGAGCATCTAGTATGCTCCTGAGTGATAGTGCAGAAGACATAACGTACAAAGTAAATCTGTAAATGATAAACACATAACAACACTTAGCAAATATTTGATTTCATTCTAAAACACTATATGAATCGGGTCTTTATTCATAAGTGGCTCCCACTAGTGTACCTAATTTATTCAACCCCCTACGTGAAAAATTAAGCATTCATAATGCTAGTGGGAATAGGGATCCTACATTCCATTACACAACCCCGGCTGTAGCACGAACCGCCATGTAATGTTCAATAGGCAGACAACTCTTGTCAATTACATCTTATGTTATTCCCTAATCAAACTTTAGCCTCTTGAATAATTGAGTCTCGACTGTGGCACGACAAACTCAATATTCTAAGTCAAGTCTAACCCAACATTCCGTACAGTTGAATCAGTCCCCAAAGGCCCACGGCTGTAGCACGTACCGACCTTTAGATTCTTATTCAATGTACACATCTCTATGTAATAGACAAGTATTTCTTATTTCGAAATCAAAGCCCTCGGCTGTAGCACGAACCGACAATGATTCAAAAATAAGAACTACTTTCTATCATGTTGGAAGGCTATGACCGACACAAGCCCGTTGTATCATTGGCCAATTACTACTTGATATTATTTAATTTTAGAGGGATTATATTACGTTACAATTATAATCATATTATAAAGAAATTCTTCCTTTTAAATTAAATATTTCAAATCAATAATCAATAATCAGATGATTCCCAGATCGGGTGGAGCATTGTCAAGAGGCGTCACTTAATAACCCTTTCTTACAGATAGAAATCTGTTGTTGACAGAATCATCCTTTCTCTCATATCGAAAATTCATATTCAATTTCGTGTTTCATAAACACATGAATCTCATGATTGTATTGATAATATTATTATTAAGGTTATGAAACAATTTCACTATACTAGGTTGTCTAACACACGCCTTATGTTCATTTAAGTTCACCTAAATCTATCATCGCATGATAAACTAAGCATATATCACATATATAAACATGAATAAACATCAAGGTAGGCATGTTACATCATCTAGCACATTAGTCTAAGCAATATACATCTCTATGTATCACATGAAGCATTTAAAAGCAATTAAAAACAGTTAAAAACAGCTTTAAAATACTTTCGGAAATATAAACAGTTCAAAACTTTTATATAAATTAAAATTGATCACTCCATTAGATCCGTCTCGGAAAAACAAATCCAACGGTATATTGCACGCCTAAAACGGAGTTACGAAACTCCCAGAAAATCAATTTTAATGTAAACAGTCGGGCTGTAACGCATTACAGGAACGCGTTACAAGCCCTGTAACGCATTCCGGTAATGCGTTACAGCCCTTTTAAGCCATTAAAAGGTGTAACGCATTCCGTGAATGCGCTACAGGGTGTAACGCATTCCCGAAATGCGCGACACCCCCCCTTCTGCGTGCTCTGCACGCGCCTGTTCACAGTTGCCGTCGCCTGACATCTGTGTGGTTCTTTTCCGTGCAGCCGTACCTGATGTGTTCCTTGCTTTGCTTCCCGTGCAATCAGACAGACAAGCAGCAAAATAGATATATATATATATATACATACTTACAATATCATATATATATACTTATTTAATTACGAATTTAATTATAAGAACTTCAAAAATTCATAATAAAAAATCTATACATCATAAAATTATGAAAAAAATACCCAGACGATCTACAACACTTGTAGAACCCAGATCAACATTCAAAATTATTCTGAGAAATGATTTCTCATCAGACAAAATTAAACCATGATATAACTTGTAAAAATCATATTAAATTCATACAAGCACATAAAATTCTGAAATTTTTACCACAGATCTATATGCATACAACCTATGCTCTGATACCATTGTTGGATTTTTAATCGCAGAGGGGCATGGCAAAATACTTTTACATATATAAAATCCAAATAAAAGCATATAAATCGTGGTAAAAACATAGGGATCGAATCTAACCTTTAAAATAATTCGGAGACAACGATCAGAGATCCTTAGCAGTTGCTCCTCAAGTGTGAAGCACTCCACCGGTATCCACCAAGAAAACGATGTTAAGGAGGAGGAAGGAGGTGGAGAGAATTGGGTTTTCCAAACTTTTTGGGTTTTTTGTGGTTCACGGGTTGGAATAAAAATAGGGTTTATAATAGTGTATTTATAGGCAAAATTTTCAGCTGAAATTTTCCCATAAATAATATTATAATTATCCCATTTATTATTCTCATTAATAATTAAAACACCTTTTAATTATTAATCCTTTTTCTAAACACTTTAGAAATAATTATCTCTCTTGATTTAATTTCCAAAAATTAAATCCTTAATTAATAATATTAAGAACTTTTCTTAATTAATTTATAATCAATTAAATCTCATTTAATCAATTATTAAATTTGCCAATTAATTATTTATTTCATAATTAAATAATTATCAGCCATTATTAATTAATTCCTCCACCATTAAATCATTCTCTTTTTATGGTGTGACCCTGTAGGTTCAATATTAAGCCGGTAGTAGAAATAAATAATAATAAAACTATTTTATCATTATTTATATAAATTCTCTAATTTATTAAATATGATTAATTAATTAATCACATTTATTCTACATCATGAGGGATACTTCTCAGCATATCGCGACTATCCGGATAATATGAATTCACTGCTTAGAATACCAAGAACCTATTCAGTGAATAGTTACCGTACAATAAACTCCTTCTACCCTACAATGTCCCGATTAAATACAAGGCATGGATCTCGTGTCAAGCCTATCTAATTCAATCACTTGCTTACCATTTACTATGCGTAGTTCTATGCAAATTAAAAACTCCTTTCTAATTTCATTTACTCTGGCCAGAGATTCCTGAACTAGCATAAGTGGATCAGCCTTGAACATTCGCTTCCTTCACTGGAAGGGGTAGATCCTTTATTGATCATACACTATCTTCGTGTACAAATTCCTATACCCAGTAGAGCCCTAATAATTGTCCTTGGAGACTAAGAACTAAACCAAAGCATAGTTCAGTGTACACAAGATGACTATGATGACCTCAAGTCTAAGGATACTTGTACAACTATCACTATGTGAACAACTGCTGACACGTGAGTGAACTCCATCAGTTGTTCAGCTGTGCGAGTCATGTTCAGTGAACTTATTCCATAATAAGCACCTACATACTAGCTATAGTGTCACCACACAAATGTCTATGAGAACAGACATCCTTCATAATGAAGCAAGCATAGTATATACCGATCTTTGCGGATTATTAATTACCAGTTAGTAATCCTATGACCAGGAACTATTTAAGTTTAGAGTTATCATCTTTTTAGGTCTCACTATTATGATCTCATCATAATCCATAAAAAACTTTACTCTAAACTATGGTATATCTTATTTAAACACTTAAATAGATAGATCCCGTAATAAAAACAAAACAAGTCTTTTATTAATATCAATGAAATCAAAACAGATTACATAAAAAGTTATTCCTAAATCCTAATACATGATTGGACTTAGGACATATTCCTTTCAGATGATGAGTCCGATTATGGGCTAATCATTATCGTGGGGTTCTAACGGATTTATTTATGGATTTCTTTAGTTAAATTGATTGATGTCTTAGTATGTGGTGATTGTATGATATCCTAGTATTGGTTGTGCGTATTCGTCTTATGAGTGTCTCGAACTTATAAGATAGTGTGTTAATTCTTAATGAAGCGAAAGTGAATTTAAGGATTTAGAACTTGACATGCTAGCATAGGTTCATGTATTTGTTATGCATGATTTGTAGGTAATTTTAACCATCTTACTTGCCCTATGTAATCAAGATAAATAACTTGTGCTTAAACCGTTATGTTGTCAAATTCTATAGACATATAGGGTCTCAATATAATTGGTGTCTATTCAGCTTCTATCTCTTTTGTGGATGTCTGGTAGTATGGTACTCGCGCAACGAAAGTTGGCATTTATCAGTTTCGTATAATCTGATTAGTGTCATCACCATTGCATGCTAAGGTTAAAATCAATAAGGCTATCGGATGAAGTATTTAATGAAGTTAGAATCCCATGTTTGTCATAATTACTAATTCAATCAATCTTATTCTCGTAGTTATAATTATTAGTTTAATTCTTAGTTATAAACAACCTCAATTAGTTATCGTCTTAGCATTGAATAATAACCATACATTGTTGCTTAAGTGTGTGAATTAATTAGTTAACCAATATAGTCTCTGTGGGAACGAACTAGAAAAGATTCTATACTACTTGCGAACTCATATACTTGTGTGTATTATTAGCGCGTGTTTAGCGACTAACAAGTTTTTGGCGCCGCTGCCGGGGACTGCAGTGTTAATTGATAGTTTATGTGCTTTTCATCAGTGGTCGTTAAAGTTCATTGACTCGGACATTGTTACTTATCTGTTTCCTTGTCTTACTCTAGCGAGGGTGTATGCATACGCGTTCGCGTACTCGTAAGAGAACACTGGATAAAGCCGAGGAAGAAGTTGTGGTAGTTCGGAAGGAAGTTTTTTAGGAAGAAAAGAAGGTAGAAGAAAAAGAGAAAGTCGAAGAACCAGTTGTAGTAGCGATGGGAGATCAAGCAGAAAATTCGAAGGCTGTGATGGACTATTCTCAGCCTAAGATTAATGACATTCAGTCAAGCATCATCAGACTGGCCATCAGGGCTAACACTTTTGAGATCAAGTCAAGCACGATTCAGATGATACAGAACTCAGTTCAGTTTGGGGGTTCTCCTACTGAAGACCCCAACATGCACATCAGGGATTTCATCGAGATCTGCGACACTTTCAAATTCAATGATGTGACTGAAGACGCTATCAAGCTACGCCTGTTCCCATTCTCTCTGAGGGACAAGGCTAAGTGCTGGTTACACTCTCTGCCAGTAGGATCTATCACCACTTGGGATGATCTTGTGCAAAATTTTCTCACTAAATTATTCCCCATGGCGAAGACTGCTGTAATCAGGAATGCTCTTACCCAGTTTGCTCTTACCCAGTTTGCTCAGCAAACAGGGGAATCTCTGTGTGAGGCTTGGGATCGATATAAGGAGATGCTAAGGAAGTGCCCACACCATGGCATACCTGATTAGATGATTATTAATTATTTCTACAATGGATTGGGTGTTACTTCTAGACCCATGCTTGATACAGCATCAGGAGGAGCCTTGTGGGCTAAGAGCTACGATGAAGCTTGTGAACTTATTGAATTGATGGATGCTAATGAGTACCAGAATCATTCCCAAAGACTGACTCAGGGAAAAGTCACAGGAATTCTGGAGTTGGACGCAGCTACTGCTATCGCTGCCCAGCTTAAATCTTTGACGATGAAGGTGGACACTTTGGACAATTATGGAGTAAATCAAATCGCAAGTGTCTGTGAGCTTTGTGTTGGTGCCCATGAGACTGATCAGTGCACAATTTCTAGTGAATCAGCTCAGTTCGTGAGCAACTTCCAGCGATCGCAGCAACCAGCACTAGCCACCTATCATCCCAACAACCGCAATCATCCTAATTTTAGTTGATGCAATGCTCAGAATGCGGTTCAACAACCTTATCAGCAGTATCCAGCTAAACAGTATAACCACCCTGGTTTTCAGCAACCACAATATACACCTAGATAGCAACTCCAGCTGCAACAAGCTAATGAAAAATCTGAATTAGAGGAGTTGAAGCTTATGTGTAAGAGTCAAGCTATTTCTATCAAGACCTTGGAAAATTAAATTGGTCAAATTGCCAATGCCTTGCTAAATCATCAGCCTGGTACATTACCTAGTGACACTGAAGTGCCAGGAAAGAGGGAAGCCAAGGAGCAGGTAAAGGCATTCACTTTAAGGTCTGGAAAGGTTGCGAATCCCGAACAAACTCAAGAGTTGACTGAAGAAGTTGGGGCTGAGAAAGAAGTAGTACAGCAGGACAAAGAAGTGGAACCAAGGAAGACGACTATTGAGCACACTCCTCCTGAGGGTAATACAGAGGAGAAACAGATCTATCCTCCATCGCCTTTTCCCAAGCGGCTGCAGAAGAAAAAGATGGACAAGCAATTTGAGAAGTTTCTGGAGGTGTGCAAGAAACTTCATATCAACATACCTTTCACCGAGGCTCTCGAGCAGATGCCTAGTTATGCAAAGTTTATGAAAGGTATTCTATCTCGGAAGGTGAAGCTAGATGATTTAGAGATAGTCGCTCTCACGGAGGAATGCAGTGCTGTGCTGCAACAAAAGTTGCCTCCGAAGCTTAAAGATCTAGGAAGCTTCACTATTCCATGTACTATTGGAAAAGTGTCTTTTGACAGATGCTTATGTGACTTGGGAGCTAGCATCAATCTGATGCCTTTATCAATTTTCAAGCAGTTTAATCTATCTGATCCCAAACCGACTTATATAACTTTGCAGTTGGCCGACCGTTCTATTACATATCTGTGAGGTATTGTGGAGGATGTCTTGGTCAAGGTTGATAAACTCATCTTTTCTGCTGATTTCGTAATTCTTGATTTCGAGAAGGATATGAAAATTCCCATAATCTTGGGAAGACCTTTCTTAGCGACTGGTCGAACCTTGATAGATGTGCAAAAGGGTGAGCTCACCATGTGAGTGTTGGATCAGGATGTTACTTTTAATGTGTTCAATGTTATGAAATTCCCTACTAATAATGAGGAGTGCTTAAAAGTGAAGTTGGTCGATTCGGTGGTCACATCGGAACTTGATCAATTGCTAAGGTCTGATGCCTTAGAAAAAACCTTATTGGGGAATTCAGATAGTGAAGATGACGAAGGGGAAGAACAATTGCAATATTTGAATGCTTCTCCCTGGAAAAGGAAAATTGATATGCCTTTTGAATCTCTTGGAATGGAGGAATTGAACAAAGCTCCTAAACGCCTCAAGCCTTCTACTGAGGAAGCTGCCACTCTTGAGCTTAAGCTTTTACCTGAACATTTGAGGTATGCATTTTTAGGTGATGCATCTACTTTACCTGTTATTATTGCATCTGACCATTTAGGTAGTGATGAGGAAAAGCTTTTGAGGATTCTGAGAGAGTTCAAGTCTGCAATCGGATGGACTATAGCATATATCAAGGGAATCAGCCCTTCTTACTGTATGCATAAAATTCTGCTAGAGGAAGGTAGCAAACCTACAATCGAGCAACAAAGAAGACTTAATCACATCATGAAGGAAGTAGTGAAGAAAGAAATTCTTAAGTGGTTAGATGTAGGGATCATCTACCCTATCTTTGACAGTTCATAGGTAAGCCCGGTTCAATGTGTGTCGAAGAAAGGAGGAATTACTGTGGTAGCAAATGAGAAGAATGAGCTTATTCCTACAAGGATAGTCACGGGGTGGAGAGTTTGCATGGACTACAGGAAGCTAAATAAGGCCACTAGGAAGGATCACTTTCCTTTGCCCTTCATTGATCAGATGCTCGACAGGTTGGCCGGTCATGAGTACTATTGTCTTCTGGATGGATATTCGGGTTACAATCAGATTTGTATCGCTCCAGAAGATCAGGAGAAAACTACCTTCACTTGTCCATTTGGTACTTTCGCCTTCAGACGAGTTTCTTTTGGTCTGTGTGGTGCTCCAGCCACATTTCAGAGATGTATGATGGCCATCTTTTCTGACATGATTGGCCAGAATATGGAGGTGTTCATGGACAAGTCTTTGGCAATTCTTTTGATGAATGCTTGCAAAATCTTGGACATGTTCTCAAAAGGTGTGTTGAGACCAATCTGGTTCTCAATTGGGAGAAATGTCACTTTATGGTGCGCCAGGGCATTACTCTCGGGCACAAGGTTTCTAGTAAAGGTCTAGAGGTGGACAAGACCAAGGTGGGGGTCATTGAGAATCTTCCTCCAACTATTTCTGTTAAGGAAATTCGCAGTTTTCTTGGTCATGCGGGTTTCTACAGGCGTTTCATCAAGGACTTCTCAAAAATTTTAAAGCCTTTGTGCAGTCTGTTAGAGAAAGATGTTCCTTTCAATTTTGATGACGAGTGCCTTGCATCTTTTGAGACATTGAAGAAGAGTTTAATCACAGAACCGGTCATAACTGCACCTGATTGGAATGAGCCTTTTGAGATGATGTGTGATGCAAGTGACTATGCAGTCAGAGCAGTTATTGGGCAAAGGAAGAACAACATATTTCATGTGGTCTACTATGCTAGTAAGACCCCAAATGGTGCCCAACTGAATTATACTACTACGGAGAAAGAGCTTTTGGCTATTGTCTAGGGTTTTGAGAAATTTCGATCTTATCTACTTGGGACTAAGGTGACAGTTTTCACTAATCACGCCGCAATTTGATATCTCGTCTCAAAGAAGGACTCGAAGCCTAGATTGATTAGATGGGTTCTTTTGCTCCAAGAATTTGAACTAGAGATCAAGGACAGAAAAAGAACAGAAAATCAAGTCATTGATCATCTCTCGCGTTTAGAAAATACTAATGCTACTTCATTGGATAAGACATTGATAAATGAGTTTTTTCCCGACGAGCAACTATTTGGAGTGAAGAAGAACCGTGGTTTGCAGATATTGTGAACTACCTTGTAAGTAATGCCATGCCTCCCGACTTATCTTATGCTCAGAGGAAGAAGTTTCTACATGAGGTGAAGTGGTATATGTGGGATGAGCCGTTTCTCTTTCGCCAAGGAGCTGACCAAATCATCAGGAGATTTATTCCCTACAGTGAAACGGGGGGGATCTTGCGAGATTATCACTTAACGTCTTATGGAGGACATTATGGTGGAGAAAAGACAGCAGCTCATGTTCTTCAAGCAGGTTTCTTTTGGCCGACGTTATTTAAAGATGCTCATCAGTTTGTTTTGAAATGTGATTAATGTCAACGTGTGGGTAATATGTCTAAGAGGGATGAGATGCCTCTTAATATGCTTCTCGAGGTTGAGGTCTTCAATGTTTGGGGAATTGACTTCATGGGGCCATTTGTCTCATCTTGTAACAGTCATTATATCTTGTTGACGGTTGATTACGTGTCGAAATGGGTTGAGGTTAAGGCGTTGCCAACGACCGATGCGAAAGTGGTACTTAATTTTCTTTACAAGTAGATATTCACAAGGTTTGGAACTCCAAGAGTCATAATCAGTGATGAGGGGTCGCATTTTTGTAATCGCAAGTTCACAGCTATGATGAAAAGGTATAATGTGAATCATCGCATTGCTATGACTTATCATCCTCAGACGAATGGTCCAGCTGAGGTATCTAACAGAGAGATCAAACGCATTTTGGAGAAAGTGGTGTGTCCATCAAGGAAGGATTGGTCTTTGAAGCTTGATGAAGCTATTTGGGCATATAGAACAGCATATAAGACTCCGTTGGGAATGTCGCCGTTTTAGTTATCTATGGTAAGGGGTGTCATTTGCCTGTGGAGCTCGAGCATAAGGCATATTGGGCTTTGAAGAAGTTGAATCTGGACTTGGATGCGGCTGGAAAGAAGAGGATGCTTCAATTGAATGAACTTGATGAATTCTGACTGCAAGCTTATGGGAACAACAAAAAGTATAAGGAGAAGGTCAAGAGGTGGCAAGATAGGGGTCTAGTGCTCAAGTCATTTGTGCCGGGGCAACAAGTTCTTTTATTCAACTCTCGTCTCCGTCTTTTTCCTGGTAAGTTGAAGTCAAGATGGTTAGGGCCGTTTATTGTCAAAACTGTGTTTCCACATGGAGCGGTGGAAATTTTTGAAAATGATTCGGCCCAAGCATTCAAGATAAATGGTCAGAGGTTGAAGCATTATTATGGTGACACGGAAAACCGCGAGGTGGTTAGTGTCGTTTTATTGTCCATTTGATCACAAGAGTCTATATCGAGCTAGCGACGTAAAAGAAGCGCTTCTTGGGAGGCAACCCAAGTATGTTGTACATTAGTAGGTAGAAGAAGTAAGAAGAAAAGAGAAAAACACAAAAAAATAGAAAAAGGAAAAAATTCAGGGACAACTACAGAAGCTGGGCGCGCCCCCGCTAAACAAGCGCGCGCCCGCACCATTGCCCGTTTTCCAGAAGGTGAGCACGCCCGCACTATCCTAGCGCGCGGCCGCGCCGGGTCCTGTTCAAAAAAAAAATATTTCAGCAGTTTATTAAGGTAAAATCGGGACTTTTACTCCAAAATCAATTCCAACCCAATTTTTACTCTTCCACATCCCATAATTCCCTCTCCTAATCAATTCCATTATTCCCACGATTCCCATAATCAATTCCCAGTTCTATTCCTTATAGAATTCACACATCTCCACCTATAAATACATACACTTACATACAACTTCTCCACCAATTCACAAACTCTCAAACACAAATTCTCTCTAAACACTTAAGCTTTTATTCTTTCTTCTTCAATCCCGATGGCACCCAAGAGACAAAGAACACAAGTTGACAGCAGCACCACCGATTCTTCATCTGCGGGTGGTGTGAGGCCCAAGTTTTCTATGTCTGGGGCTGAGGAGAAGTACACGAGGCTTCTCTCGAAGCCTATTGCTAAGGAGCGAGGTTTTCTGCCATCAGGGAAGGATGATAAGTTGTTAGAGATGATTCTCGAGATGGGCTGGGTACCTTTCTGTGAGGCTCCCGCTGCTGTGCCCATGAGTGTTGTGCGGGAGTTCTATGCAAACGTTAAGGCGGAGAAGAATGGGTTCACGGTGGTGAGGGAGAGGACTGTCGAGTACAGTGTTGA